>NC_133010.1:28185781-28338281 GCF_048564905.1 Vicugna pacos
TTGCGTCAGTATTCCATGTAAAATAAAGGAACCTGGTTCCACTTATCTCAGCTATTAACTTGATGACTTAATTTTCTGAAAAATACAAGTAACTTTCACTTCCTTTGGAATTACTAAATACAAAGTATTAATGAGGGTCTGATCCAAAGAGTAATATCCACTTGTCTCACGTTTCACACTGAAGGTCCCGCGGCCCGACAGACACCTGTGCTTCACAAGTGCCAGCTTTCTGGGTGGTCCCACAGATGCAGGAGCACGTCCACCCTGGATGCAGGACAATCGGCCAGGGCTCTGCATCACAGTGGGCCTGTAACTTCAGAGACTCGAGGCCCCAGCTCGGGACAAAACTGTCATTGCAGCGCCACTTGATCCAACAGACACTTCTCGTTAGAAGATGTACGATCTCTGCAAACTCTCCAGAGTGGCAGCAAAGCTTAGTTTAAAATAAGATCTGTGAGCATGCACGACTTAGACCTCCCTGAAATGTTTCAGAAGCCTGAGACCTTTATCACCATGTGAGCTAAACAAACAGATGGCATTTTGCTCTGTGGTGCCCAATGAGGCAGTAACGCCAGTCGTCAGTGACTGAAACAAACACTGGTCATTAGTGCCAAGTGACATCAAATGCCCACACTTCAAGTTACAAACTGTTTTTCATTTTTTCTTTTAATAGCAAGTAAGCAACAGAGAACTTTCTCCAGCTAAAACCGAATAAAATAAAGCCAGCCCCTGGTTAGCTGAATTGAAAACCTGTATTTAACAGAATCAACTCTAAATTTACAATTAAATCATCTCACAGTGCAAGATACATTGCTACTTGAACATACCCTAAATCCTTACTTTCTAAGTATCGTTTTTGATAAGACCTTCACTTAGAGCAAATGAAATTTCAATTTCAATTTCTGAAGTATTAAGGATTTAATACAAACATTAAGAAGGACTGTTCTGGGAAGCAGCACATCCTACATAATGTAACTTAGGTACAAGATGCTGTCACAGAACTGGACCAGTGGTTGTGGCTGGGCAGCAGTGGTAGGTCTGGCAACCAAAATCCCACGCTGACAAACAGCCAAAGGCAGGCTGTGGTGGAGAAGGGATATGACCTTAAGGTGGACAGCCTTACACCACCATGTTTACACACAAGCATTCACAGAAAAAAAGAGGGAAGGGCAAAACCAAAGGCGCATTCCACAGGGGACAGAACATCACCACGACCGCTTCGGTGCTAGACAGCAATGGAGAAGTGCTCAGTCTGAGTATCACGAGGCTGTTTCGGGGTCTGCTTTTTCAGTTACAGAACTCGCTAACTGAAGGCGAGGAACAAAATACTCTTTTAAACAGTCTAATTGAGAATCTCCAATTCAATTAATTAGAAACTTAGATTTCTCCCTCTAAGGGCAAGAGGCCGAATGGTTATTAAAGGCAGCCTAAGGAGGGCAAAAGAAACACAGAAGAAATTCACTATCCTCCACAAAACTGACTCAGAAAAACCCTCAAAGGATAAAAAAAAAATTGTTTTTACCGTACAGAAAGCCGTTAGTTAAACAGAAGAACTGAATGCCTATGAAATTTTTATGCAAAATGGTAAACGATTTTATGCTGTTAAAAAAAACTAAGGGCAGTTCTTAAGGTTTCTATAAATATCACGTGTTGGAGCAAATGTCATTAATAAAGAGATAATTCCACAAAATGCACATACAAGGGTCTCTGCAAAGAAAGGAACAGTTCTTAATGTGATACATAGAGGAGGAAATAACTTAGTAACAGGAGCATAAACGGAGAGAGAGACATGAAGAGAAACAACAGCACTGGTCACACGAGGTTAAAAAATCCTTTTAGAACTTCTGTGAAGAACTATTTCTAAGCCCGTGTTTCCCAAGAATAAGAACAGTCTCCATTCCATCAACTCTTAATTTAGTAAATGGTAACTTTTTCCAAGGAGTGAGCTTTATAGTAAGATATTTCATTAATGCCTTAATACAAACCATGGACTATAACACTGAAAGTCAGTGGGCTTTTGGAAAGTATGAAATAATTATAAATCGTTAGGGGTGTTTACGAAAGCATCACAGTGGTCTCCACTGCCCATCTCGTCACCTGCAGGACGGTGAGCACACTGCTCGCTCGGTCACACCCAGGTCACAGCAAGAACAACAACACTGAGCATGCTCAGCCCTGCTGGTGGCAGAGACACACGGAGTCACCGGGCATCTGCTTCTGCATGAGCTCCTGGCTCCTGAAACAGCGTGAATACTACAGCTCACCTTAAAAAAAGGCACAGCATTTAACAAGAAAGGTACATGGAGAAATTCTAATACCTAGAGGCTAGGCCCACCAAACTAACTTTTTAAAAAACATCTATTTTATTGTGGTAAAAATACCTCACACGAGATCTGCTCTCTTCCCAAGATTTCAAGTGCACAGCAAACCAACCTCTGACCAGAACAAAGACCTGACCTTGACGTTCATCAGATGCGAGAAACATTAAAGCGTAAGTCTGTGACCTGTTCACTTTTGTGTCTGCAGTAGGTATTAGCCAGGCTTCATTTCCAACCAAAATCATACTTATGGCAAACTCTTCACACATTTATAAACACTTTAAGAACCATGTAAGTATGGAACTAACTGCCTGTGCTGCCCAATTTCCAGAATCTGGTATTTTATTTCTGCATTTTCCTAGATGTTGACGGGATGTGAGCAGAGTGATTAAGATCTGAAATCAGACTCTGAAGTGTTTTGGGAAATACTAAGTTATTTTGACTTATTCTTGCTTAATCTGTTTGCTCATTAACAAAATAAGTACTACCTGCTTCATATGGTTGCCGTGAAGATTAAATGAGATGATACAGTTAAAAATTTTTAGCATAATGCCCTCTGTACACAATAAATAATGTTAGCTATTATTGTTGAAAAGTGGAAAACAACCATGAAAAGCAGCCACCCTCTATCAAGTGAAGACATTAAAGCATTTAAAAAACTATTTAAAGGTTTTCATTAGTACAACTAAGAAGATTACCATTCTGAAAAAACAGGGAAAGGCACTCAGTCAAGCAAAAACTTACTTTATGGCTGCATAATAAAATGTTCCAAACCAAACACCAGAAGTTATTAGATGCACTGGAATCAGCACTTTTCCATATTGTCTAAATGTTTTCTTAAATCGTTGATAAAGACTAATAGATCTGTCTTGTAAAGGGTCAGGTTCCTCCTTTTTTTCCGAGGGAGCTCCCGGGGGCGTGGCGGTGGATGACAGACTCCTCTTGGGTAAGGTCTCTCGGTCCCACTGTTTACGGTGACGGACCCGTGATTGGGGTGGATGAGCAACGAATGGCTTCTTTTCCTTCGCAGCACACTGGGCAGCAGATAAGTGCAGCCACTGTTTCTGAGGGCCTTGTACCCAAACCACTCTGGATCCCGAGTTATACAAAAATAATGGTCCCTCTGAGTTTTGACAGTGTCCAAGAAGACTGGCTTTATGTGGCTCCATGCATGTCCTACGTGCCAGGTGGAATACAGTCTTTGGTACGTTCCATTGCATTTTGAAGACTGGAGTTTGATGGATTTCAGCTTCTACAGAGACTAGATTAAAAAAAACGAAGATTATACATAGATTTCCATTTTAAACCAATCCATTTAAAAATAAATCATTAACTATTAGGAAGTAAAAGGACGGACACTGCTACCAAGTCTACAGAAATTAATGTTAAGGTATAGTTCAATTTTAAAGTTTCATTGAAACACATCACTTAAACATGATACAGTAAACCAGTCCAGCAGACAGCATGGAGGGTGAGATGGTGAGGCTATTTTATCGCTAAAAAAAGGGTATTTGTAGGGTTTCTGTCATTCTTCTAAGAAGCAGTTTAGTGTAACAGAAAAATCATCAGATCTGAAGCAAAAGATCTGGGCCCTAACGTTTTGAAGGCATAGTAAAACAAAGATTACTTCATAGGTTGATGCAGGAATTACATGAAAATTATAATAAAAAAGTGCTTTTGTAAACTAACAGGCATCACAATAGTGTTGTTACTTATTACAAATGTTAAGGTCTGATGAAGAGTTGACATCAGTATCATTTATTCTAAACGCTTTTAGACTAAATTATGTAACACTATAAATCACATGTTATTAGCTGGTGAGAAGAGACTTTTCCAGATAGCTAAAATTTTGTCAGAAAGACAAGCCAGTATAATTTTAAAAGAACATAGATTCTGAAGTAAGATGGGCCCAATGGAGTTCACAGTGGTATTATTTTGAGCAAATTACTTAGCCTTTCTAGACACAACTTCCCCCACAAGTAAAACAGTATTGTATGCATTACTATATAACAAATCAGTTCAATAATTTCAGATTACTGAAGAAATCCAAGAGGAAATTAAAAAATACCCAGAGACAAATGAAAACAAAAACACAACAATCCAAAATCTGTGGGATGCAGCAAACACAGTTCTAAGAGGGAAGTTTATGGTGATAGAAGTTTACTTCAGGAAACAAGAAAAAAATCTCAAACAAGCTAGCCTTACACCTTAAGGAACTAGAAAAAGAACAAACAAAACCCAAAGTTAGAGGAAGGAAAGAAATTATAAACATCACAGCAGAAATAAATGAAATAGAGACTGAATAAACCATAGAAAACATCAGTGAAACTAAAGGCTGGTTCTTTGAAAATGTAACAAAATTAATAACCCTTTAGCCAGACTCATCATTTTTCCCCAAGAGTGAAAGGGAGAGGGCCCAAATCAGTAAATCGGAAATCAAAAAGGAGAAGTTACAACCCACATCACAGAAATACAAAGGATCATAAGGGACTACTACATTACCTGTATGCCAATAAAATGGACAACTTACAAGGAATGGACAAATTCTTAGAAAGGTACAATCTCCCAAGGCTGAATGAACCAGGAAGAAAAAGACAGTATGAACAGACCAGTTATCAATAATGAAACTAAATCTGTGATTTTAAAAACTCCCAAGAAACAGAAGTACAGGACTAGATGGCTTCACAGGTCAATTCTACCAAACATTTCAGAAGAGTTAACACCTATCCTCCTGAAACTATTCCAAAAAACTGCAGAGGGAGCACTTCCAAACTCACTCTATGAGGCCAGCATCACTCTGATACCAAAACCAGACAAAGATATTACAAAAAAAGAGAAAATTACAGGCCAATATCACTGATGAATATAGATACAGAATACGAATATAGATGCAGAAATCCTCAACAAAATATGAGCAAACAGAATCCAACAACACATAAAAAAGATTATACACCATGATCAAGTTGGGTTCATCCCAGGGACACAGGATGGTTCAACATATGCAAATCAACCAGTGTGATACACCAAATCAACAAGAGAAAGGACAAAAATCACATGATCATCTCAATAGATGCAGAAAAAGCATTTGATAAAATTCAACACCCATTTATGATGAAAACTAACCAAAGTGGGCACAGCGGGATCATATCTCAACATAACAGAAGCTAATTATGACAAACCTACAGCCAGCACAGTGCTCCACGGTGAAAGCCGAAAGCCTTCCCGCTGAAACTGGAACAGGATCAGGATGCCCACTGCCACCACTTGTATTCAGTACAGGACTGGAAGAGATGAGATATCACTACATACCTGTCAGGTTTTTCTTTTGGGGGGGGGGTGATAATTAGGTCACTACACACCTATTCGAATAACCAATATCAAAAACACGACCACACAGATTTAGTGCCTTCGAATCTTGTCAGGTTACAGAACCAATTCTGGGAATGCCGCAACCAACTCTGAAAACTCATTCTTAAGATTCCTCTAGAACCACTCTCAGTACCAAAATCTGAATCAGACAGGGTTCACCAGAGATACATAACCAATAGTAAAATACACGTATGCATATATCTATATCTTCTGATCTTTAGGCTTATCTATAGCTACAGAAACAGACAATTCTTTCTTTGGAAATTTATTATTAGGTTATTTAAACAGACAGACACTTATTTTAAGGAACTGGTTCACACAATTGTGGGGCCTAGCGATTCTGAAATGTGTAGGTTAGATGTGCAGGCTGGAAATTCGGACAGGAGTTGATGCTGCAGTCTTCAGGAAGATTTTTTTTCTTCTTGAGAGGCTCAGTTTGAAATTTGAGCCTTTAATTGATTGGATGAGGCCCACCCACGTTATGTAGGGTAATCTCCTTAAAGTCAACTGATTGTAGATGTTAACATGTCTTCAAAATACCATCACAGTAACACCTACATTAGTATTTGATTAAATAACTAAGGGCTACTGCCAAGTCAAGCTGATACATAAAACTAACCATCACACATCATAAACTCACAGTTTTCTCAACCCAACCTTTACTTCCAACTATAGGAAAAACCTTTTAAACAAGAATCTTTATGTGCTCAAATAAGGCGGTAAAATTTCAGTAGGGACACTGGTTGAGCAGCCTGGAGGAGTGAATAGTTCTTTTTCCAAAACTGAAGAAACAAACCTTCCACAACCACCTCTCCTTGCTACCTCCACTAACACTATCAGACCCAGGAAGCTTTAACATTGTGTCCACACTTTAAAACAATTTCTATGTTTCAAAAATGGGATCTTCAACTCCACAACAGAAATGACACTTTAAAATTACACACCTGAGTGCTCTCTCTCTGAGAACAAAAAGGGATGGTATCTACTGAATCTGTTGCTTGCCTTTGACCAGAAAACTCACAGGTTACTCCTTCATTTTCTCTCATTGACAAAAGTATAATCCAGACCAGGAGAAATCCAAACCAGTCTGGGTGAGTAATGCACCAAATTATCAAAACAGCACGTTAAAGAAATAAAACTCCTATAAATGGGTTGAAATAAATTCTGTATGTCTTTTTTTTTTTAAGTAATTAAAAAAAAAACTTCTTGGCAATTCATTCATTAAGTAAGCACCCAGTATGTGCCAGGCACTGTTGAAGGACCTGGGTTAAACCACTGAATAAAATGATGATCCCTGTCTTGCTAGAGTTCACCTGCTAGCAAGACAACATCCTTATCCAGCTATTTCCTCTCTGAACATAACAACCCAAGCAATAAGAAGTATCAAAACATTTCCTGAAAATCTGCTATGTGCCAGTCCCAGGTTCCTGCTCCAAGTCTGGCAGACCCTGCTTCATTATCAGCACAGAGCTGGTCTCTGGACCTAGACTGCCTGGGTCCACATCCTGGTCTACTGCCTCCCACAACCTTGACCAAGTTACTTAACCCTCATCTAAAAGACAAAAACAATCATGACAACCACCCCACTGGATTATGTAAGAGTTAAATGAGTTCAAATGTGCAAAGCACTTAATTTGGCAAATAGAAGGTACTAGAATATCAGTTATTATTTCCAGAAAACCAAATATTACTCAGGCAATAGTGGAGAAAGATGACACCAAGAGCAACTTTCGAAACAGCTTTAGCCCATTTACTCCCTCCACCACTACTACCTTCAAGAGTTCTTTCTCTAATCTCAAAACTGTTGGTAATCATTAGTTAAATCCATATCACTTGTAACCCACCTTACGATTACTGCACCTTTCCCCAATCCCCTTCCCCACGCTTCCCCATGCTTCCCACCGCAATGGCCCTGCTTTATTCTCCATCCCAGAAATACCCCGAGCCCTTGGCTTTAGGGTAGACAGCTCCAAAACTAGCTCTCCCATCCCCTCGCCTGGCTGCCTTATAAATAAACCCTCCCTTTGCTGCAAACCTCCGCGCCTCGGTGTTTGGCTTGCTGTGAGCTGGGCAAAACAAACCTGGTTCTGTAGCATTCTCAACTGAATTTACAACTTCTAGTCAAGTTTTATAAAAACTACAAAATGTGATCTCTATCTCATGCACATCAATTTATGATGGAATCTGCATATACATATAGTTAAGAAGCTTATAAACTGATGAGAATATTTCTTAAACAGTCAAAAATTAGGCTCATTTTCTGTAAAATTACAACAGCAGTTACCTCAGACTTCAGCGTCAGAACCAGCAAATGTGGACACATAGTTGCCAAGTTCTAAAGCATGGATGTGTAAATAGTATATTCAATCTCTAGGACCTGTACCTCTGCAGTTGTCAAAAATTAAGAACTGAGGTTAATTCTCAATTTAGCTTGCTGCATGAAATAAGAAATACAAGTCACCTGAAGTTGATGGCTTATTCTCGTTTGTTAAAAATAGGCTTCGTTCTTGGTCCGAAGTTTACAAGGGGTCAACAGCCTCAGAGAGTTTAATGCCCTCAATTTACAAGTGACTCGACTGCAAAGTACGTGCTGCAAACGCTGCCTCCCCCAAAGTGAAGGCTACTTCATGTAACTGCCTTCTAACGAGTATGCAGGCCAGTAAGCCCATTTCCAAGGTTGCTTTTAAAGGAGTCAATTTTGGTGAAGAATAATTGAAGACTGCTGTATTTCTGAGCACGCTGTTACACCCTTCAGACAGGAGGCACCGAGAAACGACACTTCAATTATCTTAGTCCACACGTTCGGTAGTTTATATAGAAATGAGAGCGGGGCGGGGGGAGAGGAAGGGGAAAAGGAATAGCCCAGAACAGAAGGAACCTGAGCTGCCAATCAACCAGAGCACAGGGAACCTGAGTTGTCAGTCAGTCAGTCAATCACAAAACCGGGGCATAAAAACAGGAAAAACAAACGGCACCATCTTTCCTCTCTCGATTGGCCTGCTCCCAGTTCTCAGGAGTATACTTCTACTTTTTTTAACTTCACTAATAAAAACCTTGCTTATATCACACTTTCTGCCTCCCATCAAAAATTCTTTTTCTTTTCGCGTGACTAAATCGAGATAATTCTTACTTTCCTTTTCCCGGTAACACACAGGCACAGTTGTGAGCCTAGCCTTGGAGGGAAAGCCCTCAAGTGCAGAACTTCCGACTTTCAGCAGGACAGGTACCTGCGGAGATCCGAGGGGACGGACACCGCGCGCGTGCAGACCACCCCACCCACCCCAAGTCCGGCCACACGGATACCAGCACTGAGGCGACTCTCAAAACCAGGTCTGCCCGCACTTTCTCCAGAGTCGGGCACGTGAGAACGACCCTCTCAGGAAGGTCTGGGCGGGCGGAGCGCGGCTGCACGAGTGAGCTGCCGTCCCCAGGGGGAGTCCGAGCGCGGGGGCTGAGGCCCGCCCGCTTCGCGTTCGAGGAAGGGCAGAGCGCAGGCCGGAAGCCGGCCCACGGGCGGAGAGCGCAGGACGCCGGCCAGGGCGAAGGGCGGCGTGACCTCTGCCTGCAGCAGGGCGCCCGGGCCGCTCGCCGCCGCGCCCCCCCGTGCAGGAGGCCGAGCCGACCTTCCCGCGCCCGCCCTCGCAGGCCGCTGCCCGGGATACCTCAGGGCGCGAGGGTGCCGCCGCTCCGTCCGCACGGGCCGCTTGGAGCCCCGCCGCGTCTCTCCGCAGAGCGAGCAGGCGAGCGAGGCGCCGGGCGCCGGAAGCCGCGGGCACAGGCGACCCCGCCTCCGGCCAGCCAGCCGCGCCGGCCCGGCCAACCACGCGCCCGCGCCGCGCCAGCCCGAAGCCCTCAGCGTGCCGCGCGCGGCACGTCGGGACGCGGGGTTCCGGCCCACGTGACCCGCGCCCCCGGAAGTGGCGTCACAGCGCGCGCGTGGCGCGGCGCCGCTTCCGCAAACAGAGTCTCCGGCGGCTGGACGGTGAGTGTGCGGTCGCCTCGCCGGCTGCGTGCCCTTTTGTGTGGCTGTGGCCGCCGGCGGGGAAGGGCGCTCCGACTGCTTGCCGTGCCGCGTCGGTGGGCGCTGCTGCTCCGAGAGGCCGGAGAGCGGCTGCGGGCCCGCCGGGCTGTCGGAGCCGGAGCGGCCGGCCGGGCGGCTCGGTGCGCCCTCGGGCCGAGGAGACCCGCCGCCGGCCGTGGAGCTGACCTGTGAGCCCGAGCCCCCGGCGCGGCGGGTCCCGGGAGACTCGAGGGTGACCGCGCGCAGGTCGCCGAGGTGCCGGTGCGGTCGTTTGTGCGCGCGCACGTCTGTCGGCTGTTCCTTCACCCGAGTCCTTCCCAATGGGTCCGCGGGGCAGGCAGCCCGCTTGCGTCGGGAGCTTGCTTCTTATTTCGCGTGGACTCTCGGCCTCAGACGTTCTTAGCCATATCTGGGTCCTTTGGAATTCTGTGTCGTTTATTCTGACCGAACTGTCTTTAGGACATCTCATTGGTGGAAATTTCACAGTTAAACATCAGTAAAACTTAATTATTTCCAAAACTAATTTTAGGTGTTACGTTTACGGCGAAAACTAATTATGGCTAAAGTCGGTAAATTACATGAGCTTATTTGAAATTAAAACCAATTTCTGTTTCCTTATTAGGAAATAAAAGGCAGAGAGGAGCAGATACTTGATAATTTGGTGGATACTTTTACTGGATGGTAATTTTAAGCAGTTATTCAGGAAATTACGTTTCTGGGTCATTTTCCCCCCTCTGTTTCTGTTCTTAGTGTTTGGGCACATGTTAGTATTTTTTTACCCCAAACCTTGGGTAGTGAAAGCTAATATTCCTAGAAACCCTTCTGGTTTAAAGTGATTTGGTTTTACCCATTCCATTAAGCAACTTTCTTACTCTGTTTTACTCAAACTATCCTAGTTTGCTCAGAAGACTACCCCCCCCCATATCCTTCAGGTTCTGAATTTGCTGAATCTCACTGGTTTTTAGGCTTTTGCTTTTTCTTATCCATTTGGTTTGACTAATACAGTCTAACGTTTTAATAGTGGCATATGAGCTGTAAACTTCTTGAAGACTAATTCACAGTGCTAATAAGCCTCTCTGCAGTAGGAGTTCACTAAATTTGTTGAATGGCTTAAAAAATTCCTGTCCAATAAATAGCTCACTTATTTCTTTCTCCCTCCCATTTTGCACATAGGCCTGAGAACATTTGAAAGAGACTAGATGGTCATTAAGTTGCAGGCTGGGTCTGGAGACTTCTTGTTCAGCTGTTTCTACTCTTCACTTCCGGCCTAACTCTGACGCCCATTACAAAGTAAGGGTTTCAGAGCTGTAGGCTCCCAGTTTCCTCTTGGTCTTGGTGCCCTTAGTGAGTCAGAGTTTTTTCAGTGTCCCTAGGCCAAGAGATTCCAGTTTCACTTACTAAGAAGAAGGTCCAAATAGTTTATTAAGTCCAGCCAATTTAATAAGTGTGTCCTAAAAACTTTATTTTTAAAAATAATACATAGATTGAAAGAAAAAATATTTGTGTTAAATTTTCAGTTAACCACAAGTGCGTGTTAATAGAACGTGTATGCCTGCTGAGTACTGTACATCTTAAGCCTTGAGATCAGATTTGACGTGGCCAACTTCATTACCTGCTTTACGCTGATTTTCTGTGCTACCACGAAAATCTCAGCTTCATAAAGTTCTGATGTCATTTAAAGGAATGTAGTGCAGTCTTCTCAGTTAAAACTATGCTCTACTTTAAGCAGCATGTATACCTTCTGGATGTCAGATACCACATTTCTCTTAAGTTTTAAAATACCCTGCTGTGCATGTATGTATGAGTTTGTTACAGTGCCCAGCACACGATTTGAGAACCGAGGCTGTGGAGTAAGATCAGGGTAGAAACGTAACCAGCTTCATTTGCCTGACTTCATTTGTCAGTTTTCATGCCAGTAGTGACTTCTGTGGATGATTGTAGAAGTGTTTGGGGATTATAATTAGTACTTCCACATTAACATTTTCAAAAATTCACGTGTGGTATATATCAATTAGTGTTGTTTTCAATATTCTCTAATGAGTTTTTTTTAAACTCCTAGTTGCTCACTGAAATGCTCATTTTTGGGTAAAACTGTTTTTGAGGTCTCAGCATCAGTGTTTACAAGTAATTCCAATTTTTGCCATTCCAGTTGTAGCTGATGAAGTTTTACCATCTATTTAAGTAATCAAAAATGGAAAATTCTGCAAACGCAGAGGAATGTGAAAAGGTCTCTCTTGAAGAGGCAAAAACAACAATAGATTCAGAAACAGAGTCTTCATTCAGCATTAAGGAAGACACGACCTCTCCTGGGACTGAGCTTTCCGAAAAGGCTCCCTCGTGTGGGCAGGTAGACACCCCAAGAAAGAGAAAAATAGAGTTTGAGGATGATCTTGTAAAGGAAAGTTCTAGTCGTGGGGAAGACACTTCATCCAAGAAGAGAAAACTTGGTGCTGAAATCACCCCCGAGGAAAAAGTTTCTGGTGATGATGAAGGCATTTCAAGGAAAACTGATGGATTTCCTCAAGATGAGCCTTCTCCTGGAGATGGCATTCAGAAACGGAGGAAAACAGAACCTGAGAATGTTCCTGAAAAGCAAAAAGTATGTTAAATGTATTTTCTTTTATTCATAATGGAATATGTAAAATTGAAATGTGGACCAGTTGTGAAATTATACTGTTTTTTTTAAACATAATTTAATAACTTAAGAATGTCCTATTTTTAATAGATATCCTCTTAAGGTAGAGTAGTGTTTTTAACTCTTGTAATTTAGTTGTTCTTATTTAGGTAAAGCTTCTGCTAATGAGATAATATTTATTATTATTTTGGAATTCTTATTTTATTAGAAACTTGAAAGGTAGTTTTGATAGTTTGCTTTTTCTTACTGTTTTCAAAAACTTGAGTACAAGGTCCAAATGATTTACTTTTTTTTTCTTTTAAATTGTGTGTTCATCTCTTTTTTTGTGTCTGAAGTAGTTGAGACTATCACTTAAAATGATACATTTCAAAATCATACCAAGATCTACATTTTCTTAATGTATTTCCTTAAACTGTGTTGTTTCCAACTGCTTAATTGGCAGTTATATATAATTTTAGCCAAGTCTGGCATTTAGTGGGGATATTGTAAAGCAACGGTTAGCAAGCAAATATTTTCATCTGGAAATACTGTATTGTGAAAGAATCTGAGGTGGAATCTGGATTACTTAGTGAATGAGTAAAATTCTGCCTTCAGCCTTCAGGAAGGAAGTGGCAGCTGAGCCAGGTGTTTGTGTTTGGTGGAACGTGAGTCCTTGTAAAATAGAGAGGAGCTTGTATTACAAACATAAGTTTTCACATGCTTACTATCAGTAGAACCTTTTTTCAACTGAAAATCTGAAACTTAAACCTAGATAAGGCCCTTTGGTTGAACAGGAAGTGGGGAATCTGAATCCCTTCACCTGCACTGACATTTTTGCAGAATGCTCAGGGTCTTAGATGCGGAGGACAGATTGAAACTTCCTGTCCAGGTATTTCTACTCTCAAATGACAGTGAATAGCTAATAACAGAAATCACTGATATTGAGCATGGCCTGTTGAGTTCTAATCTCTCTGTGTATGTTATCTCATTTAATGCTCACAAAAATTTTCTAATAATGGAATTAGTAAATTACTTCTATTTTATTCTCTTGTTGGGAGCGTCATCTGCTGGCTGACATTTATTGAACTGAATAAATCAGAACTCTGAAAGAGAAGTGATTTTGTTAAGACATTGACACCAAAATTATGAAAGATCAAGATGAAAATTTTAAATCAAAGATGCTTTTAAAAATAGGGAACAGGGGAAGACCCTACATCTGATTATAATTGGTGAGATTTCTATGGTTATGCCATTGCTTAATGAAGTACATCAATTTCAGTAGTATTTTGTCCATATGTGGGTCAGATGCTCTTTTGACTTGTTTCTGCCATGTTCAGCTTCTTAATGTTGTTCCATTCTCTTCTTGCCAGAACTTGGAAGAAGGACACAGCTCAGCAGTGGCTGCACACTACAATGAACTCCAGGAAGTTGGTTTGGAGAAACGAAGCCAGAGTCGAATTTTTTACCTAAGAAACTTTAATAATTGGATGAAGAGTGTCCTCATTGGTATGATTGTTTTTGATTTGTAGCTTGGAATTTTTAATTTCAGCTTATGTCTCATTTTTTTCTCCCTAAATGGTTAATCATACACCAAACTATGGGGTCTTTAGTTCCTATCCATTTAATCATCAAACCTTGGCTTTATAAAATTGGAGCAAAAACTAAAACTAGGCCTTCGAGAGAAACTCTTTTCATGTTTACTTTTGGTTGACTATGTAAGATGTTAATGAGTGTTTAATTGATACTAAATTGATCACTGAATCAGGCTTTCAGAACAGGGTGCTTTTATATTTAGATTTGAGGTTACCTAGTGCTTGCTGTTAAGTTGTCTGTTTTATTCTAGTAGTTTTGGAGCGATGATACATTGTTGTGTTAAATATTCAGGTTCCATTAGGTCAAGAAAGTGGCCATTGCCATGATTTTTTACCTCTAGGCCTTTAATGAGTTGGTGAAGGTCATGTGTGTTGATTGTCAATTGAACTTGTTTTTCTTGTATGGTGTCTGGAGAGAAAGAAAGTTTACATTGAGGACTGATGAAGACTTTCAACTTTTGAACAGCATTTTATCTATGAAAACTCACCTTTGAAGTTAAAATGAAAGTCAGTGGAGGAAATGTGATTCAGAATGTATATATCGCTTTATATTAAATAGCACATTAAATAGCCACATACCTGAGATTAAAGAATTTTTAAAAGCCAGTACATTCTGGGGGGGGGACAAGTTTACCTCAGTGGTAGAGTGCGTGCTTAGCATACATGAGATCCTGGGCTCAAACCCCAGTACCTCCATTAAAAAAGTAATGATAAAATAAAATTAAAAAATTAAAACCCAGTATATTTTGAAGTTTTTCACAAAAACGTTTTTTAAAAAAAAAAATTTTGGTTTGTGTTCTTGTTTTTTTTTTTAAAAGCCAACCTCAGGAAAAGTGAGAATGCTTTTGTAATTACACTGAGAAGAATAAAGTGTTAATTATGGCTACTTTTTGCTAGTTTTGATGATAATTTACTAATTTTTAAAGATAAATTATCCATTCTGAGAAGTGCTACGAGTGGAAACTAAGCTCGTTAGTTGGAACACATTTTAATACTTTCTGTCTCACTTTTGTTTTTAATACTCATTTTTTATTATAAAAATGATCATTTGCCTCTGCCACTTATCAGCCTGGGTAAATGAGTGAGTATCAGCTCTCTTTTTTTTGGTGGGGGGGTTTTTACTATTATGACATTTTTAGTCTATACTCTTAAGTAATCTTTGGACCCTGTTCCTAATTTCTTTTCAGTTTTTCTTCTTTCCTCATCGTCCTCAGGAATACAGAGAACTTACCATTTGGTATTTTTCCTGGTGTGTCATTTATTCATGTATTTATTCATTGAATAAATACTTCTGAGTTCAGCCATGTTTTTCATATTGTTAGTTGTATTATTTTTGCAAACAGAAAAACAGCTACGTTATACTGCGCCGACTTTATCTCTCGGCGTGTGCTTGGTACGCTCTCCTCCTGCAGCCACCCCAGCAGCGCTCTCCGTGGGCGCTCTGCTGCCTCTGCCTGTCTCTCTGGCCCGGTGGAATCAGTGTGCTCTGTGCCAAATTTCCCCAGTGGCTTTTTTCTTTCTCTTCTCAACCCCCATTCTTTGTCATTCATTTTCTCTTCTTTGTTGGTGCTTATAGCTTAGTAATAGTTGAGTACTATTCTTGAATGTGATAAAGATATCTTTTAATAATGTTTCATGAAGATTTCCCCTTACTTGTTTAGTTTTGTGTGGAAATAAGGAGATTTTTTAATTCTTACTGTTTTTCACTCTTTCCATGTTATTTTTTATGCTATTTTCTTAAGATTCATAGCAGAAAGTTAAATATGGAACACCTTTTTTTCTGTTGAAATTAACTTAAGATCCTATGGAGACTGCAAGGCAGAAGTATTTGCACAGAACTTTCTAGCAGTCACAATAGTACACACAGGAAATGAGCACTAAATTCAGAGCGACAAAGACAGGAAGAGGGGATCCAGGGTCAGGATTTTATCAGATTTCAGAACTGCTGTTTCAGTTGTCTGAAGTGTATTAATACGCCTTTAACTGATGTTTGAACCATTTGGCTCTTGAGGTATTTTGTATAATAAAATGAGGACCTACTGGTGTTATTCATTGGTTGTTAATGTGCTGTAGCAAATTCGGGTAGAAGATCCCATTTTTACTTCAGAGGTTTTATGATAGCAAAATTAAGAGGTATATATGGTTTTGTTTTTTAACTAGTTTTTGTATTTCTTTTGGGGCTAAGCTTGCCACCTTTTCTGAAAGTCAAGCACTCTTAGGGTCCCATAATTATTTTTGATAGTTGTGTTACAAGCTCAACACTTAGCTTTGAAAAGAGAACTACAAAACTAGGAGTAACTAGTCTTATCATGAACAAGTGTTGGGTGTTTTTGTTAATTAGAATTTTAAATGTGTGCTGTTTAATGTTGAATCAAATATCAGATTCTGAAAGTACCTTCCAAAAACCTGTCTTAGCTTCTAAAATCCCAGTCACAGACACTTTTATCTTTACAGCTGGAGTATTGAGTTTGAAATGTTCACCAAAAGTTATGAATTAATTGCATAAATGTATGTGTTTATATTACATGTCAGGCCAAAGTTAGTAGATTATTAGGGGTAACAGTTTGTGCTTTAGTGAAAATGGAGAAGAGATCATTTATTTTGACTATTTTTCTTTTTTAGGGGAATTTTTAGAAAAGGTGCGGCAGAAAAAAAAACGTGATATCACTGTTTTGGACCTGGGTTGTGGTAAAGGTGGAGATTTGCTCAAGTGGAAAAAGGGAAGAATTGACAAGCTGGTTTGCACTGGTAAGATAAGATAATGGCGTGGGAAAGGGTAGTTTTTGGTCAGTCAGGTGAACAGAAAATAAGAAAGATCTCACTGACACACGCTAAAAATTACGACAGGATATCAGGGGGCTGCACACGAGATGGGTGTTGTCTAAAATGAGTTAAGAGATTTTCGCCGATGGTGTTAAAACCAAAGATGGAGTCATATCTAAAGCACAAACTTGAAAAGGCTCTTCCTGGTCAAAGACAGCACAGTTTCTTCATCAAAAACAGTGATTACAGTGGATTGAAACACATGAAAAAAAGGAAAAAAATTTCATTGTTCACCCTTGGAGGGAACCAGGAAACTTTTTCATTATTCTGAAATTCAGAAATTCAGATGTCGGTATTCCAAGGTAACCAAGTGATTGTGAAGAGAAATTCCTCTTTATTGAAAAATCATAATGAATAATTGTTCTGCCCTTGATGAAACAGCACATGAGCAACAGTCATGGAAAGATGCTAGAGCAGTTAGGTGAAAGGTTGGTGGGACTGAACAGAATGAATCAGGTGCCTGAACCTGCTGCTAGGTCCCCACCCTGAGGGACAGGCTCGCGGCTCGCCCTTCCCTGGGTGAGGACTGAGGGAAGGGGACGGCAACACCTGGGAAGCAGGAGGGCCTAAGGTGGCACTTCTCCAATGTTTTGGTTTTATGACCACAGTACACTCTTAACAATGGTTGAGGACCCCAGAAAGCTTTTGTGTATGTGGTTATAGCTAGTGATTATAGAAAATAAAACTGAGAATTTAAAAAATACTTTAAATTCATCACAAATAAAAGGTAGTGAGAAGACTGGCATTGTAAAAGTATTTTTGCAGATTCCTTTAGAGTCTGGAATAATGGAAGACAGCCAGATTCTTACACCTGTTTCTGCTTTCAGGATGTTGTGATGAGTTATTTCATTTGGTAAGTAGTTGTGAAATGGAGTATTTTAGGAGCCTTTTCAGATAATTGAGGATACTCATCTTCAATACTTCATCAGAATCTGGCAAGTGGTAGTTCCTTAAAGGTTAGTTACAGTGTGGAATCCGAAACCATACTGATGAAGTTCCATATTCTGTCCTATTTAAATCTGTGGTCCAACTTGCACTTTGAATGGATCTTTAGTCCTGCAAGATTTTGTAATATTTGGAAAATAATGTTCTCTAAAGTTATTCAGATCCTCTAAATGTTGACATCACAAAATCACATTTGTTTACTGTCACCTTCAATCAGAAACGTCTTAGGTATTAGTTAAGCTGACATTCAGCTCATGGTGGTAGATAAAAGTTTTTTAAAATTGTAATTTTCACTTGAAAGCTCAAACTTATCATTAGTAACATACCCTGTCCGTTGTTTTCATGAAGTGGCAGGCTCGCTTTCTTCATTTTCAAGAAAGTGTCTGCCAGATCACCACGTCTGTGCAGACAGTGTGTCTGCAGTTCTGTCAAGTGAAGGGTGGCCGGTGCAGCTCACCACGCAGTCACCCCAGCCCCGTCAGACTTCATCACATAGCAGAAATGTTTTGTTGTTTTACATTTCATCACACAGAATATTACAAATCAAAGATTTAATAAAATTAATTGTTGCTGCTTTATCAAGGGCATTCTTAAAGGAAATTGCCCTTTTTTCTCTGCTGGTTTCTAGTGGTAGAAGATAAGTCATGTGTGACCAGTACCATTGGTGCTCCTCCTGTCTTGTGTCCATGATGGGGTGATCAGAGGTGCGCGTCTCAGCGCTGGGAAAGGGGAAGTAACGTTTTACTAAGAAAATGTGGAAAGCTGAGTGTATAGGGTTAGGTTTTTATAATTCAAATTGGACTCTAAACTTTCTGCTTTTAACTTTGAATAAGGATTTTGAAATCATGATACAACTTCTCTGTTGTCAATACCTATGGAGAAAGCTTTTAATTCCTTGTGAAAAATAATAGGGCATTTACACTGGCATAAAAGACTTTCTTCTCTTTTGTTTGGAAGGAAATAGAGCCATTTTGCTTTCCTAAGGCTAGATTCTGCACCAGTTTACCAGTTAACGTTTAGATTTGTGCCGTCTTAGCATTTACCTTTCACCTCTGTTGGTTACCCCTCTTCTAGACATTGCTGACGTGTCTGTCAAGCAGTGTCAGCAGCGGTATGAGGACATGAGAAGCCGTTGTCGTGACAGTGAATATATTTTCAATGCAGAATTTATAACTGCTGACTGTTCAAAGGTACGGATTTTTTAATTTGTCAATTTATTTTTTATATTTTTAGTTTGGGTAAATGATTTATTTTAAAACATTAAAAATCTTCAGACATGGATTTTCAGTTTTAACTGGAAATTCTATTAATGATAAATTTCCTTAAATGACCCATTGAGTACTTCTGGGATTTTTAGCTTTTAATAGTTTTAATTTCGGAAATCATTTGTTGCTTTTCTGTTTGGACGAGATTTATTTTCTAGTATTTTGAAATAGATCTGAACTTACATTTTATTCGATCACTTTGTAATCTATTTGGGTAGTTTCCCAACATGTCAGAGTCTTTTGGTCCCACCTCCCACTTGTTTCCGAGTATCTAACAGCTGCGAAGTTCAGGAGCTGCAGAGGCTCAGGTGCGGTGAAAGCCCCCCGAGCTCTGTCCTTCTCGCCTGACTTGGCAGCTCGTTAAACTACTGCAGATGCCTTTAATCCTGTTCACTTTATTTGCAGTCCTGAAACTGGAAAGGAGAAGTGGTAGTATACATCCAGAAAGTTGGAAACCATTAGAAACACTTTTTCACTTTTTAAAAAGAGGCCCAAAGGCCAGCTTCGTGTTTTTGTTTTTAACCCGTTATTGTTCAAAATTATTTCACTTTAATTTTCAAGTAAAGCCAATTAAAGGATTGGCTCCTTTAAATGTCGTATTTAATTAATGTATTTTTAAGCATGATTTCAGAGTCTGTAGTTCTTAAAATTACTATGAAAATAGGAATCAAATTCTATTGAACCAGAAAGAAAGAACGATCTTTCACGACCCTTGCGGTTACACAGTGAGAGGGGTAGGCTGTTGGGAGGACACATCTGCTTTTATTTTGAGGGCCCTAATTCCAAAAATTAATTTACTAGGAAGTTTTTATGTTACCACCAACTTCAAAAATCTTGACCTATTTTAATTTGTTCCAGGAACTTTTGGCTGATAAATTTTGTGACCCAGGAATGCACTTTGACATCTGCAGTTGTCAGTTTGTCTGCCATTACTCGTTTGAGTCCTACGAACAGGCAGATGTCATGCTTAGAAACGCGTGTGAGAGACTGAACCCGGGAGGCTATTTCATTGGTACCACTCCCAATGGCTTTGAATTGATGTGAGTACTTTTAAATATATTGTGGCTTATAAAGTACTCAGAATTAAGCTTATTGAAGAGTAGCAAATATTTATCAGAAATAGTTTATAAAACATACCATGTTGCTCTTACAAGGGCTGAGCACTTTGATGATATATTTGAGTAGATACTCAGATTTTTAAGTTCAGGAGTCAAATTTACAGATGAACATTTAAATCATCTCTCTAAGTCAGAGACTGATGCTACATCAAGTCAAAAAGCCAGAGGTTTTCTTGCTAGACAGACTCCAAGTCATATACGAGGTGCTGAGACTTAACTAGCTGTCATGATAGTGAAACTGCTTCCAGCCTGATTTTATTAGTGAGATCGTTAATGATCTTTTAGTGCATTGCTGCTGCTGCTTTTTTTTTTTTAATTTATGTTTTATGGTTTTGGTTTTTTTTTTTTTTTTTGGTTGGGGGGAGGTGGGGGGAGGTAAGTAGGTTTATTTATTTATTTATTCTTAGAGCATATACCAGGGCTTGAACCCGAGACCTCATGCATGCTAAGCATGTGTTCTACCACTTGAGCTATACCCACCATTTTGTTTTTTAAATTTAAAAAAATTTTTTTTTTTTAGTTTTATTGTATTGCTTCTTAAAAGTAGCTAAAAATCCAATTAAAAGCCAATGGAGTGTCTTTATGAAATTGTGTCATGTATTTTTACAATATGTTTAATCTGATCAGAACAAGTTTGACCTAATAACAAGTTTAATCTTTTTGTTTTGGTTTGGGGATAACCTTTATAGAAGGCGCCTTGAAGCTTCAGAAACAGAATCATTCGGAAATGAAATATACACGGTGAAATTTCAGAAGAAAGGGGATTATCCTTTATTTGGCTGCAAATACGACTTCAACTTGGAAGGTGTTGTGGATGTCCCTGAATTCTTGGTCTATTTTCCATTGCTAAATGAGTAAGAATGTCATTAATCTGTTACTATTCTCTGTTTGCCCTAAGAGAGAAGGAAAGTCAGTATTTCTCTTCGTTTCTTATTTGAAATGTGCTCCGTAGAAGTTTAGCGTTGTTTGAATAAAAAGACTAACCTCGGGTGGGCTTGGGGCCGTCGGTCTCTCAGAGCCTTGCTCGGGTAGTTTCCTTTCTTCCTGGAATTACTTTATCCTGCAGGTGAGAAAGGGAGCCTGTTGCCTTCAGCTTGCGCAGAAAATAACTGACACTGCAAATAGCAAAAGATGTTTTCCAATTACCTGCTGGTGACTTTGAACAAATCTTCCCAAAGTGAATGCCTTCCTTTAGACAGGAAGAGCTGTTGAAAGTTGTTTTATTTTCACTGCATAATAAATTCCTGATTGAGGAACTCCCGCACCTGAATTCCTAGGGTTCCTGGCAAACCGCAGGCACAGGGCAGGCTGGGGTTTCAGGCTTCATTAGGTAAGGCCCCAAGTCCCCCTAATGGGGTCAGTGGGAAAGGCTGCCTAAATGTAGTTGACACAGCTGGCTGAACTGCATTTCCTGCTTTTTGAAAAAAACAAAAGTCTTTTATAAATTGAGGAAAAAAGAAGAGCTTTAATCTTTGCTTCCTTTTTGGTGGTGACTATTTGAATTGTGTTTCAACCTGTAAAATTATGGGTATAGGGTTTTCAGGAATTTACAGTAGACAAAAATTTTGTGCAGTAATATAAGAAGATTAAATGGCATGGGACTAAACATGGAAAATATTATGCACAACTTATAAACTATAAAATTTGATAATTGACATCACATTTTCCTTAAAATTAGCAAACTTTTGACATATTATTTGTTCAAAGTTTAACTTCAACTTTGTGAAAGAAGAAATTAAATATTTTTAGTATGTTTTATATGTTTGTTTGTTACCTTAATGTTTTGGTTGTCATAGTTGGTGATCTGAGTATACCCCCAAGAGATAAAGAGTAAAATGAAAGGTATTTTCCTTAATGCTAAGCAAGCTCTAGCAGTCTTTTCTGCTTGGATTGCCTAATGAGGATAAGCATAAAGTCATAAGTCATCACTTTAATATCTAAGTTTTTAAAAATTACTGAAACAGGTATTCATTCAGGGGATAGAATCTGAAAATGCAGAGAGATTTTGAATTGCCCTTTGGCCGTTTCATTAAGAAACTGAACAAAAATATAAGTAGTTTTTATATGGCAAGTTTATTCACATTGTCAAATTGAGTTTCGGTTCTTTTGTAATTGTATTTCTTTGGTGTAAAACTCAGTTTCATGGCTTACTTTTGGATTTGGATATTTGGATAGAAAATGAACTGCCTAGGATAGAAGAGATATATCTTTGTTAATGTCTTTCCAAGGAGGACAAATGCAAATTACAGGGACTCCTGCCTTACACGTGCCTCTTACATACAAATCTGCGTGGCCCTCAAGTGTCTCTCACCTGTCCCTTCGTCTGTCACCTCACATGTCCTCCTGCGTACCTTTTCAGGGTATTTTTTTCCCTTTCTTCCTCTCCTCCTCTACCTGCTGCCTGAGGTCATCCCTGGGCTCCCCTGTGTCGTCTACAGATCATAGTAATAAATTCTGCAAATGGCACTGGAGGGGAGGCGGGGAAACTTTCACAGGGAGACCTGATGTAATTGAGGATTTAAGGAAGCCACCTGGGAAGAGTGATGATGAAGTCAGCATCTAAAGGATGACTGGTCTGCCAGCTGGAGATGGGAAGGGGGGATGTTCCACGCCTAAAGCACGGTATATGTGGAGGCCCTGAAGTGGGACAGAGCTTGGCTCGTTCAAGACACTGAAAGAGAGCCCTTGTGCCTAGGCCTTGAGGAGTCAGGGCCCACGTGGCTCCAGATGAGGCAGCTTACCTGGAGTGAAGGCGCTGGATGTGCCCTTGGGGCTGGAGAGCCAGTGAAGAGCAGAGGGGGAGGTGACGCGCGCACTTGGAAAGCACGGTTGGCTGCAGTCAGGAAGTTGGTTGCGGGAGGCAGGAGTAGAACAGGGAGGCCAGCGAAGCAAAGCAGCTGCCTGGGAAGGCGACGGGCAGGACGGTGGCCAGCGAAGGGTCGGGGGCTTGTTGGAGTGCGCTTCACGGTGAGTGGGGCGGACGTGGCAGCCTGCTGAGCGTGGTGGGCACGGGAGTCAGAGAGCCTGCCTGGACGATGCTGAGTTTCTGGCGTGAATCCCTAGGTGGGTTTACTGAAACGGCAGAGGTTGGTGGGAGAACAGGCTGGCGGGTTTGGCCCCGAATGCGGAGACAGTCCTGGGGGAGATCCAGGAAGCAGGGCAGTGAGGGGGGTGTCAGGGAGTGACGGCGGGCAGGGCCCTGGGCCACACTCTTCAGAACCCGAACGTTTGGAAGTTGGTGGAAGAAACCTGCCAAACAGGCTGTGAAGAAGCAGCCCAAGATGTGGGATAAAAACGTGTTTCTTACCTGCGAATCCGAGAGATGAAAGAATGTCTTAGGAAATCGGCAGCTTTTTCCAGTGTCACCGTGAGGAATCAAGCTAAGTAAAGTGGAATGGGTAGAGAAGTGCTCCTGCCGCCTGTCTCCCCACCTCACAGCCTTTCATTCCACTTCCGGGCCTGTCTGTCACGTCAGTCATGTTCCCCGCGGCCCTGTGAGACTCAGGACACACGACCCTGCGGGCTGATCCCTGGGATGTTGCTCTTCACTGGTTTTGCATTGCTCTGTTGTGAACTCATACAGGTTTTTAGTTAAACCCCAAAGATGTAGCTGTTGTGTGAGGAATTACAAATCTTTTGGAAGCCTTATCATTAAATAATCTTTCTTGGACAGAATGGCGAAGAAGTACAATATGAAACTAGTCTACAAGAAAACATTTCGGGAATTCTATGAAGAAAAAATTAAGAACAATGAAAACAGAATGTTGTTAAAACGAATGCAGGCCTTAGAGGTGAGTATTTAGGAAAGGTGTAAAGAATCCCAGGTCATAATAAAGTGGTTTATTCTACTTTCTAGAAATTGCTGCTTTACAGTGGGGTTTCTCAGCCTCAGGACCGTTGGCATTTGGGGCTGGACAGTTTGTTGGTGGGGCTGCTCTGGGCACTTAGCATGTGCAGCAGCACTCTGGCCTCTACCCATGAATCTGAACCCTAATCACTTTTTAACACTGCAAGCAAGTTTCTTAATTTCTAATGTCTGAGCTTACTGTAGGATACTTATAAAGAAAGGGGAAAAGAAGATAGTAAAGTAGACATTCCTGGATCATTTTCTTAAAAATTCTTCAGGAAGACATCTAAAGTGGTTCCTTACTAGCTGGTTTGTTGTAAAAGAAAAGGAATTGAAAGAATATATAAACTGGTCCTCACAGTGTGACTGCTGCGTCCACCACCCACACTGAAAATAGAGTCAGAGGTTTATGTGCCTAGGCAGGTTAAGGTCGTGGCCAGAAGCCTGTGCCTGGTACTAAGATGCACCCACGACGTGGCTGCTGTACCCACCAGCCGTGTTGAAACGAGTGACTCATTTGTATTATTCTAGTTGCTGTTGAAACTTCCACGGCTATTGGGTCACCATCATGTTCAGATGACTGTTTGGCTCTTCGTAATAACTTCATTCAGCTTTGAATTGTAACAGAAAAGGCCTCTGACCAGAGTCAGAGAGACAGTGGTTGTGGTGGCGGTTAAGGGCGCCGGTCAGGCCAGGTGCACGCTCCCCGTCTGCTCAGCGTTGACCTCAGCAGCCGCTTTGTTCAGAGAGGGTGATCCCTTTCACTCCTTTTTTCCCCTATTTCAAATGTATGTATAGTTTGTACTCCTGAAGTAATACTTAGAGATACTGTCTTAATTGTTTTATTCCAGTGATTTGATGTGTTTAATTCTGAGCCGTGAATTTCATTGTAACGTCTCAGCTGGGAATTTCACTTGCTTCCTTCCCTAGCCATATCCTGCAAATGAGAATTCCAGACTTGCCTCTGAGAAGGTGGGTGACTATGAACATGCAGAGCAGTACGTGAAGAACAGTCAAGTAAGGTTACCTTTGGTAAGTTTTCACTTTTAAACATGTTTTACAGAAGATGGAAACTTAGGAAAGTATTTCGCTGGTTTACAGCATTGGGTTCACTGAGTCACAGATCCGTCACACGTCAGTCTGTTCCCCCTAAGTTACGATGACATCTTAGAACGGTAGGATGTAGGATAAGATGTACTCTGATGAGCTGGGAACGGAGTGCTGCGTCTGAGGCAGCAAGGGTGGGGAGAGCTACGGGCTCGTCTGAGGGTTGTCTTGTGCTGCTGCTCCTTAGTGGAGACGCTGCCGACTCCTGTTGTCCCACGGGTAAAATCAAGGCTTCACGAACGTAGTACCACGAACGCAGCACTAGCGCAGTGATATTAGCCGTAGCTGTGACTGTATAATCAATAGAAATTACAGATACTCCCGTAACACACCTTCTGCTGACATCTTAGAGTGTAGTTCACATTGATCACTTCAGAATTACGTGATTTAGTAGATTTGCCGCTATATCTTATTACTCAGTGCCTTTGCAAAGTAGTATGTATATTACTAAATATAATTTCCTTTGCGTGATACATACTTTTATTTTGTGATTTCCTTTATAAAAGCATAAAAATCTTACTCCCTCTTGCAGTGTTATTTGATGTTTTAAGATAGGCCTTTTTATTTTTCATTTTCCAAGTTAAAAATGTAAGATGGTTACCTTTTCCAGTTACACATACACATGGATACCCTCTTTACACAAGTTCACTCTTTGAGAATCAGTGGTTTAGAGAATATGGCAGGAGGGCAGAAGTGGTGAGAGGACACTGAAGGTTAATTTCATTGCATTCTTCGTATGTTCAGACCACAGTAACAGTAAGCCCTATGCGTGTTCCCACTGAAGTCAGGGTTACGTGGACGCCTCTGTGCATCACGGAGAAGTGAGCGTGCGTGTAATCCCAGATTCAGTCTGAAATTCTCTTTTTTTAATTTTAGGGAACCTTAAGTAGATCAGAATGGGAAGCTACAAGTGAGTATATCACCATTGTAGACTGACATTTTCAAAGATGGTTTCAGAGTGATTGTTAAAATCTGAAAACTTGAGCCTTTTTCTGACACAGGTTGTGTGGGGAGAGTATGTGTCCACAAAACCCCTGTATGTGCCTGATTCCCCCCTTATCCTGCACAGCTGTTTAGAGCCGAGAAAAACATACGCAAGGATGTTCCTTAACATGCACTTGGAGCGTACTTACACGCTCTTGTTGCCTGCTTGTCGGTACGGAGTCATCTGCACCTGGTACCTTTACCTCATGTTTCTGTTGGAAATCCTGGCTTAGGGAACACTTCCATGTATTTTATTTGGTTCTGGCCTCTCTGATGTTGACAGTAAAGGCATTGTAACTGCTAGAACATTGAACGAAGCAGCAGTGAGCAGGATGTTTAGAAGGCTGTTTCACTGGGAACGACCGTGGTGTGGAGACGTTTTGCAGGGAGGTGCCTGTCTCTGGATGAGAAGTCAGAGGCCTGGCCAATCTGTGAGGTGCAGTGGAAATGGATGTTGGGAAGTGAGTCCCCTCCCCCTCCTCTTTCCTCCCCCCTCCCCTTCCCTCCCCTTCTCTCCCCTCCCTCCCCCTCTCCTTCCTCCTCTGTTCCCCCTCCCTCCCTCTCTTCCTCCCTCCCTCCCCTTCTCTCCCCTTCCCCCTCCCCACTCCTTCCCCCTCTCCTTCCCCTCCCCCTCTCCCCTTCCGCCTCCCTCTCTCCGCTCCTTCCTCCTCTCCTTCCTGTTCTCTCCTTCCCCTTCCCCCTCGTCCTCCGCTCCCCCCACCCCTCTCTAACCTGAGGCCATGGAGGGCTCCATGGGCTGCTGCCACAGTCCAGAAGCCACGTCTTAACTTCTGGTCTGGGCGGCAAGCTTGTGTTACCAGAGCCTGCTTTCCTCTGAGGATGCTTTAAATGTGAGAGGAAAGAGGACTGTTGCTAATTTGCTTCTGGAAGTGGTTCCGGATTTACTTGATTAAATCCCAGTCGAGGTGCTGACACAGAAGGTGTATGTAACGAGTGAGACTCCCAGAGTTTTTGAGTTAGAAAGGAGAGGAAGGTAGTCATTGCTAATCTGGAATCACACTGCATCTTGGTGGTTTTGCATGACCCTGGATGAGTGCAGGGTAGGATTGCAGGCTCCCTGCAATAGGTGTAGACCTTGGGTGTCTGTGATGGGTTTGGCAGGGTGGGGCAGCAAAAGGACAGCGTGACGTGCGGGGTGAGCTTAGGGCTGCTGGCCTGGCCTGGGTCTCAGGACTCGGTCGTGAGGCTGGGGCTGCGTGCGTCCCACCTTGGAGAAGAATCTTCACGTGGATGGTCACCCTGCCGATTTCTGCCCACCTGCCTGTTCTCCTGCTGCGTTTCATTCCTCCTGAAAGACTCGGACCTGAGGAGATAAGGAGCCAAGAAAAGCACGACCAGAGTAATGGCTGAGAGTGCTGTGGTGCTCCTGCCGAGGTTGGGCTGGATGGACAGAAAGCTCAAGGCTGGCCTGCGGCCTGCTGTCCTCTGTCCCCTGTTCATGTTACCCCGAGGAGGTAGGGTTCCTCACAGTATGGTCTCTTGCTCTGACTTGCTGGCTGAGTGTCTGAGCAGATGCCCTGAACATCCTCGTGGTGTTTTGAGGACTTGTCATCTTTTCTTGTGTTTTCTTAACCACAAAAGCTGTTGGTTTCCTATCAGCAGAACCTCAGTGTGTCCACAGTGGGGAACCGGAGGTGCATTTAGACCTCTTTGAGTGGACACACCTCAGAGCACGAAGTCTGACGTAAGGGAGAGTACTCTGGGGGCTGGGGATGTGGTGTCGCCGAGCACCAGCTGTCCTGCGGCTTTTGACTCGCTCTCCTTGCCGGGCCCTACAGCAGCAGTTGGGAATTGGATGGACTTTAACATGCACGTTACATACGCTCCTTCCAATTCTTACTCATTTGGGGGGGGGGTTAGAAAAATTTGAGAATACTCCTACATTCACAGCAGTGCAGTTATTCCAGGTGGAAAGAATTCAGTCGTAAGGGTTTCATTTTCATATTCTTTGCTTTTATACTTAAATTTTTTTTCTCAAACTGTTGGTAGAGATATTTAGAGCTGTTGAATTGGTTTTCTCAGGGTTGTGATGCTGCTGAGTGTTACAGTAAGTGGATATTTGTTTTTAAGTAAATAGATATGATCCTATATTTGCTTAAATATGACTCAAAAAGTTGAACTCTTAGAAATAATGGGATTTTTTTTCCTCTTCAAAAGGTGTTTGTGGGGAGGGTGGAGCTCGGTGGTAAAGCACATGCTTAGCATGCACAAGGTCCTTGGTTCAGTCCCTGGTACCTCCATCAAAGAAAAAAAAGAAAAAAAGCTGCTTGAGAATTTTCACCAAGTTATGAAAAAGCCTGAGATTGTTGCCCTGAGGGTGTGAGAAACCAACCTCTAATTTTTATTTATTTTCTTTTTAGGCATTTACTTGGTTTTTGCATTTGAGAAGCAGCAGTGAGCACGCACGCACACGGTGGTACCAGAGCAGCCGTGTCCGTCTTGCACAGATTTGGGTGGTCCACCTGCACGGATCTGACAGCCGTGTTCGCCTTGGTTCTCGGTGTGCAGGGTGCTGCTGGAAACAGTGTATAAATCCGACATTTGCTGTCTGTGACAGATAAACTGTGTGTGTGTATATAAGAGTGAGTCGGGACCTTTGTCTTTAAAAATCTATTTTTAAGTAATGTTCTAAGAATTCCATTTGCTGCCACTATCTTAGCTCATAAAAATTATAAAATGACTCTTGAAAGCCACTGAGTTCTTTCCCCAGGCTCTGCTTTGCTCAGTGTTTATTCACAGTGTTAAATTGGTTGCGGCTGCAGAACTGCTGAGGGAGTGTGTGCTCATTTCCATAGTTACTGTTTTTCAAGATTAAATTGCGTTCTGTACGGTTGAATGTAAGTGTTCGATATGTGTTGCTATAATTATAAGTTTGAAACTAAATTTTAGATGATCATAAAAGTTTACATAGAATTTTAGCCAGTTGTTAAATTTCACTGTAAACAATAACTACCTTATTTGCTA
This sequence comes from Vicugna pacos, assembly GCF_048564905.1. Taxonomy (NCBI): domain Eukaryota; kingdom Metazoa; phylum Chordata; class Mammalia; order Artiodactyla; family Camelidae; genus Vicugna; species Vicugna pacos. The sequence goes on from NC_133010.1 coordinate 28,214,770, forward strand.
ATATGATGTGATGCCAGAACTGGACACAGACTTGTATTGGATTTTGGGGGCTTTCTCTTCAGCATTTCCTCCGATAGCAGTTAGTGTTGATAGTTATCAGGGATGTAGTTCACTTCTCCTTGAACCAAAATGCCGTAGGTGTTCTTCTCGGTTTGATGGACCGCTCCCCGTGCACCTGTGGCACCTTTGCCTTGGATTTACCTTCAGAATGCAGGAGGGTGTGGCTGTTGAGGAAGCTGACGGGAAGAGGTGAGTGCGAGATGGTGGGTCTCGGCTACTGGTCCCCGCCACCCGGGACGCAGCAGTGCCTGGCCCAGGCATGGTCAGGCGTGCTTGCACACGAGGTCGGACACCCCACCCCCAGAGCGTGCATTTGCTGTTTCAGAGCCGTTACAGGTGTCAGCCCTGGCGTCCTGCTTGACTTCCAGAACTGATACCTGCATGAACTGTTGTCCATAATTTGTCTCCATTTAGAAAACTTGCCAGTTTTTAAATGTGAAAATTTAAAGAGCAGAGCAGTCATTACATATTCTTTAAACAATCAGTTATTTCAGACATGGTTTTAAAAGACATGTCTTTCTATAATTATCCAGAGTACTTGAGAAGAGTCTCTTAATTCGTTTCCCTGTGTTGATTGTTCATGGTGTTAGGTAACACAGGTTGCCACCACCTGTCTCTCCACACTGTTACCAGTTTACAGAAGCTGTCTCTTTGTCTCAGCAGTGGTTTGGGGTAGTGGGTGCTCGCGCCTCTGCCTGGTGGCTGCGGTTAGCCAACAGAGCTCTGGTCGCGGGGGGCGGCGCTGAGCTCTCACTGGTGTCGCTGTCCAGCTGTGTCCCGGTCCTGGGGGAGGCGCCAGGAAGCGTTCTGGTGGTTTGGTGGAGTGTGAAGTGCTGCTTCTGATTTCCTACCGCTCTTCTCATGTGAAGGTGCTGCTTTACTTCAGGCAAGTCATAAAGAGTGTCTTTAGCTTCCTTCTGCTCCCTCCACCCCATGGATAGTTTGAGGGCGAAAAGGATCCCCAAAGGAGGGAGTGGCTGGTGATCACAAAACCGGGAGGAAACAGGTGGAGTCCCCGGAGCCTTCAGCGCGCTGGGGTCTGAGTGAGCTGTGTGTGCGGAGGGTGCGCGGGGCTTCTCTGCTCTTCCTCGTGTCTCCTGCTGCGCTAGGGTGTCTGGGCGGTGACTGCAGGACTCCCGTCACCCGCGTGAAAGCTGGCGGGAACCCCCTCACACATCTGTGGTCTAAATGTTTGCTGATTTCCCATCCAAGACCCATGGAAACTTAGGAAGGGTGGATGGCTTTTCGTCTGGGGGCCAGTGATGTAAGCAGCTCATGGGAGCGACTCAGGGCACCTTCAGACCTGCCATTCCGAGGATGAAAGTGGACATGAGGGTCAGATCCAGCATCTGGGGGAGGGCGCGGGGGGTGGGGCCAGGAACATGGCTGGTTGTGGTGGAGCTGTGAACACACAAGTGCAGTCCTTTGGGCCTAGAGTCTCCTAAAGGAAGAGCTGCACACAGCCAGAGTTTGGGGCGGGAAGCCAGCTGCCCGCAGCGGGAGGTGTCCTGTCCTGCAGACCAGGCAGCCTGCAGGTGGTGGTGCCGAGCTCCACCCAGCCTGTGCGCCAGCGCGACTCCCCAGGGAAATTTGCCTTCGGGGAGAGGAGGCGTTGATGAGAGGCTGACTTAAATTAACCAGTCTGTATAAATGACTGAAGTGGTCAGCACAGGGTTTCCTAACCTACCCCTCCCCAAACTTGGAAACTGAGGAGATGTGGCTGCTGCCTGAGTTCGTGTTAGTATTGTTCATGGGGCGTCAGAGCGGAGGAGCACAGAGTGGGCCAGGCCTGGGGGCGGGGCGTGAGTGGGGATCAGTCAGTCAGGCGTCCCGCCCCTTCAGCCCCTCCGGGGGTGGGTGGGTCTGTCTCACCTTACTGCTGAGGTGCTGCTTTGGTGCATCTTCAGTGTCCTTCTCATGAGGGTTCGGCTGCTTATACAGACCTGCCTGCGGGGGAACTGCAGGTGTGAACGTTGCAGCTTCAGAACATGATTTATATAAGCGGGCTTCTTGTCGACCTTGGGTTTTCAGAGCAGAAGCCGGACTCGGGCCGGGGCCCTGTGATGACAGTTGTGCATAACGTCTGTGGCGTCTTCTGACCCTGTGGTCAAGTAGGAAGCAAGGGTATGTGATGTCACCACCTTCCCGTTGATGTGGCATCTGATGCTAACCCCCAGTACGAAGATCTTTCCTTTCCTGCCCCTGACAGCGGTGGTCCTGGTTCTGTGAAGGCAAAGGACTTACTTAGCAGTTGTGCATGGGACGGAGGCTGGGGAACAGCCACCTCTTCTCCCCTGTGTCCTCCTCCACTTCTCTGTTCCCATTTATCCCTGGGGCACACATGCCCACTTCTCCCTGCAGTGCTGAGCACGTGTGGCACACCCAGAGCACTCGCCCGAGCTTGCCTGGGGGGCCTCTGGGGTTAGCCCTGGAGCCCTCTGCTCCCGAGTCTCACCCTGGCCGTGCGCCCTTGGGGACAGCATACCCGGGATGAAGCCATGTTGACTAAGTTCCTACCTTATGTCAGTTGGTTTTCTAAATGTATTGTATGTGATCCTTACAACAACTGTGAGCGGTCAGCACCATTATCCCTGTTTAATGATGGGGAAGCTGAGGCGCAGAGAGGACACAGACTTGCCGAAGGCAGAGCTGAGATTTGAACACCCTCCCCCCAAGTCGGGCCCGTGCCCCAGTTGCATGTTCGGTACCTCCAGGGTGTCAGGAAGGCCCAGGGGACCCCTTGCTCATTCTCTGCCTCAGCTGGGCCCATTGATTGTTGCAGCTCCTTCCTTTGGGTTTGGAACTTGGGTCCTCCCACCGAGCAGCCTCCACTCCTGGGTAAGGTGTTGGGGCAGAGAGGCAGGAGGGCACGTGAGTGTTCCAGGGTGGAGGGTAAAACTGAATAATCAGCAGGCAGGAAGGCGGAGATTGAGAGCTGAGAGCGGGTCTCACCTTTGGTGGGCTGCTCCTTTAGCAGCCAGACCTCTAGTGAGTCTGGTTTGTGTGTTAGGGGCGGACGTCTTTGGAAGTGGCCGGGGTTGAGGGTGTAAGGGAGAAGATGGCCAAGAAGATCATGTCATTCCGTTTTAACTGGCTACTGAAGTGTAACGTGCAGGCGGGTTGGTGACTTTTCCCAGAGGGAGCACCCACGGCACAGCCTGTCAGCACCTGGAAGCCGCCTGCTCCCTTCCTGTTGCTGCCTCCCCGAGGGTAACCGCTGCCTGGACTTCCAAGGGTGTAGCTTAGATTCGTCTTTCTTGGGACATGACACGAGTGAAATAAAACAGTATGTATCCTTGTGTCTCTGGCTCATTTGCTCAGCGTTACGTGGGAGACTTTTGTACCTGGTTTGGTGTTCCGTCGTGTGAATAAGCCTCGTACTGTGTATCCAACAGATGTCTGGTTCCTTCCGATTCGGGAACTGTTACTCACAGCACTGCTTCAAATACCCTAGTCCGTGAACTTGGGTGCCCGGCGCTCGTTTCTGCCTGAGAGTGGCATCGCAGGGTCACAGCACGAACTTCGTGTTCCGCTTTACTGGATTCTGCGCACGGGTTTTCCAAGGTCCCTGTTGCCCCGGTTTTCACTGACACTCAGTAGTGCTGGCCTTTTCCAGTCTATTCTGTCAGGCGTATAGTGGTATTTCACTGTAGCTTTAGTTTTCACTTCACTGTTTCTTAATGAGATTGAACGCTTTTATATGCTTAGCAGCCTTTGGTTGTCCTCTTGCAAAATACCTGTTCAAGCTTTGCCCATTTTTCTATTGAGTGGACTGTCTTTTTTGTATTGACATGTTGGGGTTTTTTAAAAATGTATCTGTTCTGGACACAAGTCCTTTGCTAAATGTATTGTGAGAATGCATTTGGTGAAGAGAAGCTTTGAATTTTAATACACAGTTTACCAGTGTTTTCCTTCACAGTCGGCATATGTTGTTTAGGAAATCTTTGTTGACTCTAAATCATAAAGATGTTCTTTGCTTTCTTCTAAAATCTTTTTTGTTCACCTTTCACTTTTAAATCAAATCTTACTGAATTGATTTTTGTTAATAGTGTGGAATAGGATTTAAGGTATAAGTTTTCCCTTACGGGTTTCCAGCTGTCCCAGCACCATTTATTGAGAAAAACCATCCTTCCCTCATGGTACGAGTTTTCTACCTTTGTCGTGTATAAGGTGATCATATAGGTGTTTGTTTCTGGATTCTGTTCTGTTCTACTCATCAGCGTATTTTTCCTTGCATCGATCCATCTTAATTATATCTTTATAATGGATCTTAACATCAGTAAAGGGTAGCTTTTTCTTGCTGATTGAGTTAGCTGAGCAAAGTGAAGAGAGGTGCCCGGTGACTGCAGAGGGACAGGCAGGAGCGAGAAGAAATCTGAGTACTAAAGTCAGTGGAAAGCCACAAGTGGATTATAGGAATGAGGTCATCTATTTCATGTTTTTAAAAGATAGCCCTCATCTGGCAAGGATATGCACGACTTAACAACTCTATCAACCAACTTAAACTCAGTGTCATCTATAGAACACTTCACCCAGCAACAAAGTGTACCTTCTTTTCAGGTGTGCGTGAAATATTTTCCAGTACAGACCATAGGACAAATGTCAATAAAAGTATTAAAATCATGCAGAGTATTTTTCCTGTCACTGGAATGAGAAATCAGCAGAAGAAAATTTGGGAAATCCACAAATGTTTGGAAATTAACCCAGAAAAAAATTTAATAACTTGTAGGTCAAAGATGAAATCACAAGGAAAATCAAAATGTTTCACACTGAATGAAGATAAAAATGCACCCGGATATATGGGGTGAGCCAAAGCCTTGCTTGCAAGGAAAGTTTTAGCTGTAAACACCTATACTGAGAAAGGAGGAAGAGCCCAACTCAGAACCCTACGACCCCACTTAGATAGTGGGGTTAGGGGGCTGAGCCCACAGCACGAGGGAGGAAGGAAACAGATCAGAGTGAGAAATTGGTGGGACAGAAGGCAACCAACCAGAGAGCATCAGTGAAGTGAATCCTTCTCAAGGATCAACAAGTGACACACATAACTAGGCTATGAAAAAAAGAGAAGACAGGTTGCCAAAATCAGGGATGAAAGGAACTCACTATTAAATTTACAGAATTTAAATGGATTATAAGGGGACAATGTAAACAATTTTATGTCAACAAATGAGACAATCTGCATGGATCGATTCCTGCAAAGACAAAAGGACCCAAAATACTGACACTCAAGAAGAAATAGACCATCTGAATAGTAAGGAAGTTGGATTAATACTTTAAAGTCTTCCCATGAAGAGAAACTCAGACCCAGATGGCTTCACTGGTGGTTTCTATCAAATATTTAAAGAAGAAATAATACCAATCCATCACAGACTCTTACAGGAAATAGAGGAGGAGGGAATGCTTCCCAGCTCAGGCTGTGAGGGTGGTATTGCCCTGATATCAAAGCCAGGAAACTGTAAACCACTGTCTCCTGTGAATGTAGATACAGAAGTCCTCGACAAGATACTAGTGAACAGAATCCAGCAGCACATAAAAGGATTGTCCACCGTGATTAAGTAGGATTTACTCCAGTACTGCAAGGTTGGTTTAACATCTGGAAGTCGATACAACATGCCATGTTAATAGGATAAAGGATAAAACAACACGAACATTTCAATAAAGTGTTTTACAGAAGGCCAGCACCCCTTCATGGTAAAACTCTTGGCAAACTTGGCATAGAAGGGAAGCTTCACCCTGATCAAAAAGGCACCTACAGAACCCTGCAGCTAATGTCATACTTGAAAGAAAATTGTTAGTGAGGCACAAATGTCCACTCACCACTTCTGTTTAATATTGTACTGGAGGTTCTAGCCAGTGTAATCATGCAAGAAAAAGAAAAGGCATCCAGGTTGGAAAAGAATAAGTGAAACTGCCTTATTTGCAGACAACTATGCATAGAAAATTCTAAAAACTCCAAAAGTTCAGCAGTTACACAATACCATTTTTAAATTGTTGTGTTTGCTAGTACATAGAAATACAACAGCTTCTTGTATTAAGAAAAATGCAACTAACAATAATAATACAATGCCTAGGAATAAATTTAACAAAGAAGTATAGGGTTTGTACGCTGACGACTAGAACATGTTGCTGAGGGAAATTAGAGCTCTAAGTGGAGAGGCATTCCGTGTTCATGGATTGGGACACTCAGTAGTGTTAAGATGTCACCTCTTCCCAAATTGACCCTTAGATTCAACTCAATCCCTATAGAACTACAGCAAGCCTTTTTTGCAGAGACTGGCAACCTGGTCCTAAAATTTATATATTAATGCAAAGGACTCGGCATCAAACAATTTTTTGAAAGAACAAAGTGGGAGGACTTAACACTTCTTGATTTCAAAACTTTCAGTAAATCTGTGGTAATCAAAACAGGGTGGTGTTAGCCTAAAGGTAGACATACGAGTCAGTGAAATAGAATGTTGACTACAAAGACAAACTCTAATATTTGGGTCCCTTGATTTTCAGGAAGGGTGCCAAGACATACAGGGAGAAGATAGTGTTTTTGACAAATAGTGATGGGACAGTTATGACCCTTACCTTACACCACATGCAAAAATTAACTCAAAATGGATTTAGGACCTAATTTAAGAACTGAAACGATAACACTGTTAGAAGAAAACACAGCGAAAAGCCTTCATGACCTTGTGGTTACTCGGATTTCTTAGAGATCATATGAAAAACATTCATTTGAAAAAGACTGATAAATTGAACTTGTTCAAAATTTACAACTCTGTGCAGTAAGACACCATTAAGTAGGCGGACAGCACACGGCACAGGAGAACATATCTGCACATCATGTTTGTGCTAAGGGGCTTGTATCCACAATATATAAAGAACCCATGAGACTCAAAAACAAGGTGAACGGTCCAGTTTACAAAGGGGCAAAATAATTGCATAAGTATTTACAAAAGAAGACAAATGGCAAAAAAAACACAGGGGAAAAGTGGCCATTGTTAAACATTCAGAAATCCAAATTAAATGCATGACATGATACCATTTTTCATCCTCTCCAACGGTGTAGCCAACATGAAAAGACGTTACAATAACTGTTGGGGCAGATGTGATGAAAGGGGTCTCGTACATTGCTGGTCAGGATGTGACACCATGTGGCCACTTTGGAAAGCAGTTTGGCATTTTCTTAAGATGTTAAACATAAATTCACCCTGTGACCTAGAAATTCTAATCCTAGATGTCCATGCAAGAGAAATAAAGACAGATCTGCACAAAGATTTGTGTGAATGTTCACTGCATTATTTGTAGCAGCTAAAATGGGGAAATCATCTCCATGTCTGTCAACGAGCAAATGGGTAAACAAACACTGGATTCTCACATTGAAATATTTAACAACAAAAAGGAAATGAACTTCTTAACACGTGATACAAGGTGGAGGAACCGCAAAAACTACGCTAAGTGAGAGAAGGCAGGTTCAAAAGATGATGATTGATTCTGTGCACCTGGAGTGGCCGGAGGAGGCCAGTCTGCGGAGCAGAGGTAGGCCGCAGGGACGCCTCCAGGAAAGGGCAGTGTGATCAGTGTTTCAGCTTCGTAGGCCGTGCCATCTCTGTTTTATATATTTTTCAACTTTCTTATAAAAATATTATGTATTCAACATTAGTGATTGCACGAATTCACACGCTCCTAGCAGTGGGAGTGCTTGTGCACTCCTTTTTCAGTGCCTGTCATGGTCAACCTTTTCATTTTGAGTCTGTCAGGAGCGTAGCAGAATGTATCAGTTTGGGGAAAGTTGACACTTCTTAGTACTGAGTCTTCCCATCCAAATGTCTTCCCATCCTAAGTGGAAGAACGAATAGTCCTCCACGTATTTAAGTAAGCAGGCTTTGACTTTTCTCATACAGTTTGCTACACGGAGACCGTGGATATCTTTTGTTGTATTTAGTCTTAGGTATTTGGTATTTGTGGCTGCTGTTGCGAGCAGTGTCTAATAACCTTTCGCTTGCTGTTTGTTGCTGGTGCATAGAAATACACCTGCTGCTTGTGTTTTGACTTAGGATCCAGCAAGCCTGCCAGACACGCTCATGCTAAGTATCAGTCTGTAGATTTCCTGGGGTTTCTACAGGCGTAATCACACTGTCTGGGAATAAAGGCAGTTTTTTTTTCTAATCTTCATTTCTTTCCTTGCCTTATTATACCGTCTGAGGGGAGCAGTATGGTGCTGCACAGGAGTGGTGATAGCATGTGTAACCCCCCACATGCACCATCATGTAAGATTTTGTAAATACCACTATTTCTCGTTTTCTAAAAGTTTTCATCATGAATGGATGTTAAATTTCATCAAGTGTACTTCTTGTTCTACTGAGATAACCATATGAGTTTTCTGCTTTAGTTTGTAAATGTAGTGAGTTCCACGTATTAATTTTCCTATGTTAAATGACCCTTTCACTCCTGGGATAAACCCAACGAGGGCAGTGTATTGTCATTTTTAGGTATTACTAGATTCAGTTTGTTAACATTCTGTTTAGGATTTTTCCATCTTTGTTCATACATGAGATTGACTTTTAATTTTCCTTTCTTGTAACCCCTGTCAGGTTTGGTAGCAAGGTTATACATGCTTTATAAAGCTCACAGGGAGGTTTTCTTTCTTTTTCTATCTGGTAGAAAAGTTCGTGAGAGATTGGCATTATACCATCCGTGAGATTTATAAGCTCTTGGCATTGTATCTTCTTTAAACATGTGATAGGTGATCAAATCTGCTGGTGAAGAGTTTGTGTGCATGCGTGTGTAGGTCCATGCACATTTACAACTGTTAATTCTTCTCCGTGAATTGAACCTTTATAATTACAAAGTAAATCTCATTATCTCTAGTTATGCTTTTTGCCTTCAGGTATCCCAGTTCATATTTGCATGGTACAACTTACTCCATTCTTCTACTTTCAAACTTCCTGTGCCCTTATATTTAAGGTGTGTCTCTTCTAAGCAGTGTATCGTATTTCAGAATCTTGTGTGGCAAGTCTCTCAGTCTTTAATTGAGGCGTTTGCTTTATTTACATTTAATGTGTTCCCTGTGCTAAGTTTCTGTCCAAATAGCTGCCCCATTGGATCCCGTCTGGTTTGTTTCCGTTGTCTGCTGGATGTTTTTGATTGGCTGCTGGCACTGTGTCTGAAGAATCACAGAAGCAATTCAGGGCTCCTGGTCCTATTGTCGTCCTCCAGAGAAAACTTGTTTTTGCTTCTGATAGTCCGTCTGAGTAGAGGCACCGAGGACTCCAAATCATCGTAATCCACTTAGGATTTGAGTCGGTTCATGTGTGAGTCTCAGCTTGCCGGTCTGTTTCTTTCTAGTCTATCCTTGTTCCTAGAATTACACTTCCTAGAGTGAAGCCCTTTGGGGTTGCAGACCCAGCCGCGGAAGGGGCTTGGGTTACAGTTGCCTCCGAGCGCGGAGTCTTTGAACACCCTGCTTGGGTTTTCAGCCTCTTAGTGGCCTCTTTCCGAATCACCGGGTGCTCTGGGGTAAAACCTGTCCCAGAGTGGGTTCGCTTCTGTGGGTTTCTTTCTTCTCTCAGTTCCTAGACCCGTAATTCTGACGTGCCTTCAGAGATGTAAAAAGTATACTGTGTTGGGACCTTCCCGTTCTTGGCGGGAGCGTTGTTCTGGATTTCCTGGTCTGGCAGAACACAGGTAGAACCCCCACACGTTTGATGTGAGATAACAAATCCTGTATTGTTTACTGTGTGTTTTGGGGGCGTGTTGTTTGCTTGCTACCAAACACCCTAATACACACAAGCGCCCTGTGGAGAAAGTATTCTCAATCTGGTAAGCTTGGGAACGCTCTACATTTTCCATTCAGGGCTTCACAGAAGATACTGCGTATGAAGAATCAGTGAGATTCTACGTTACAGAGAGTTTGTTTCCCCTCTGCGTGAGACAGGGAAGGACAGGAGCGGGAATACTTACATCAGTTGCTCGGATGTAGCCCCGTTGACTAGCAAGGACTGTGCATTTTGAAGCTGTTTCCTGGGAGTGACGTCAGTGTTTCAATGATGTAGACACAAGAAGATAGCACAGAGTTTCAGAAAGGAGATTCTTACCTTCTTGAATGATTTTTTAAAGGGTCAAGGGGCCACAGAGGGACAGGAAGTTTATTTCCCTGCACAGGAAAGTGGGGTTCCTGTCAGCACAGCAGACAGTCGCCAGAGCTGAGGGGCCTCCCCTCTCCACAGTCTGGGGACACACGTGCTGCAGGCCGAGCGGCAGGTGGGGCTGGAGTGCTCGGGGCTCCGTATCAGGGCAGATGAGCAGCGGGAAAGTGGATCCAAGTCACTCGAGCTCACGACCTGAGTTTCCCGGGGATTCATTAAGGAGCCCTGGAGCCGACGGGAACAGTGAGGGGTGTTGGTGTTCTCTGCTAGCAGTGACAGTGCTGCGTCTGTCAGGGTCCGGGTGGCGACAGGTGCCTCACTCTTGGGTAGCAGCGTTCACCTTAAGTTCGGGAGAAAGGACAGCTGTCGGCACTGAGCTGGCAGAGTGCCTCTGGTGCTCTCCTGTTCTCCGGGTGGGCTTCAGTGGCGATGCTGTCCGCCTCCAGTCCTCAAGCCTCCTGACAAACGACCCGAACAGACGGCCTCTGCCTGCGCCCCACCACCCCGGCCGGTCACCTTGGCCAGTCTGCCTGCTGCCTTTCGCTTCCTTTCCTTCGACACCACGGCTTCGGACGGAGCTGTACTGCACAAGTAAAACGGGTCCAGTCAACGAGGAGGAAGAGCAGGCGTGGGATTCGGCCACCCGAGGTCTGCTGCAGCTCCGCCCACGTCTCAGCCGCACTGTCTGGCTTCCGCGCGGCAGAAACTGCCCCGCCCCAGCCAGCAGCACCTTCTTGGCAGCATCTCGGTGACGTCCTGGAGTAGGTCTGTGAGGCGCCCCCTCCTCCAGGACACCCCCCCCCGTCCCTCCTGCTTCCTCCTCACACCAGTGTCCATGTCCTCTGGGTGCTCCTCCAGCCGACGACCCCACGCGCTCCATCCTTCAGATGCCCTGAGACCTCCACGCCCAGTGGCCTCCACACGTCCCCCCGTGATGCTCACAGGCACGCATCTCCTGCCGTGGCTCCTCTTTCACAGGGTGGAGCCGTGGCCTTCCTGGTGGCCAGTACAGGACCCCAGGGCACTGTCCCCCTCGCTCCCTGGTGGTGGGGGGGTGGTCACCGCTGTGCCCACCTTATGGGGCTGGATGCCCGGGTCTTAGCTGCGGCAGACGCTGGTTGCTGGCACCTCTACGTGTCTCCTCTTTTATGGAGGGCTGCTCTCAGCTGAGTGGGGCCACGACTGTGAAACACCTAGGGGATTGCATTTCTTCACCCCTGGGTGGCCGGCGGCCAACGCTACAGATGTGGAGGGTATGACCACCCAGCACTCATGTATGGACAGGACAGCTTAACCCCAGGTCTGCCCTGGGAGCAGGTTGAGGCCAGACATCCTGAAGCCACGTCTTCTGCTGCCCCCGCATGCCTCCCCAACCCTGCACAGACCCCCACTTCCTCAGTAAGCAGCTGTGTGATCCCATCTCGGCGCTGCGGCCTCAGGGCCTGTTTCCTGCAGTAGCAGGCCCCGTGACCCCTCTGCCATTGTCTTGTCTTCACCCCTTGCACCTGCTTCTACCTGGCCCCCTGGATCCTGGCTCTGGGGCTCTGGTCACCTGGTGGTCTTCCCTCTCCCCGAGAAGTAAGCCCTTGGCCTCAGTGCCCCTGCCCCCGTTGGCCCTGCTCACCTTCAGCCCCTGTTCTGCTCCTGGTCCCGCCTCCCCCAACCTGCCCTTAGATTCAGCCCTGCCTCTGCTCTTCTCCAGCGACTCTGCAGACCAGGGCACAGTCTCTCCCTCTGTGGCAGTGGCCGAGTCACAGGATGACACTAGACACTCTGTGAAGCACAGACGTGAAAAGCTCAGGTCCCGGTTTCATCAGCTGAGAAGTCACAGGGCTACTCTGAGCCTCAGTTTCCTCCTCTGGAAGCTCCTGCTAAGGGCTTTGGGTTCCTAGGGTTGTTGGAGGTTTGCTGACACTCTGGACCTGCAGACCACCACCTTGGGCACTGCAGGTGCTCAGTAAATGTTCATTGGAGATTTGGGGCTAATTGAGGGCTCGACTGTAATGTTCATGCAGGTATGTGGGCATGTGTGTATTTATAAACAGGGGCTTTGGAACAGGAAGCTCTGGGCTAGATGGCTGGTGCCACCGCTTACCAGCCAAGTGATACCAGAAAATCGCTTCTCCGATTCTCGGGGTCCACGTCTATGAAGACGGCAACACTGTCAGCACCTCCTGGCTGCTGTGAGGGTCCAGTGAGTTCATACGTGGAAATGTCTTGTGCACCTTGGAGGTAAAATGCCTGTGGCTGTGCTGCTGTCTCTGTCCTACAGGGAGGCTCTGCCTCTGCAGCTGCACCCACAATGGTGTTCAGGTGGCCTCGGCACAGAGATGGGATGCAAGCAGTTGCTGAAAATCAAATCCACAAGGAGCTGTCACCTCACACCTGTTAGGGTGACTGTCATCAAAAAGATAAGGGATAAATGCTGCAGAGGGTGTGGAGAAAAGGGACCCCTTGTTCACTGTTGGCAGGAATATAAACTGGTGCAGCCCCTATGGGGGACAGTATGGAGGTTCCTCAAAATACTAAAAATAGAACTACCATATGATCCAGCAATTCCACTCCTGAGCGTACATCCCGAGGAAATGAAGTCAATGTCTCTTAGAGACACCTGCACCCTCACGTTCACTGCAGCACTATTCACGGCAGCCAAGACATGGAGACAGCCTAAGTGTCCGTCCACAGATGACTGGGTAAAGAAAACATTCCACACACACGATAGGGTATTATTCAGCCATGAAGAAAGGAAACCCTTTTGCAATAAAGATGGACCTTGAGGGCATTATGCCAAGTGAAAGAAGTCAGAGAAAGAAAAGTACCGTGTGACCTTAGTGAAATGTGGAAGCTAAAAAAAGCCGAATTCACAGAAACAGAGAGTAGAGTGGTGGTTGCCAGGGGCCGGGGGTGAGGAAGCGCTGACGTCGGTCAGAGCACAAGCTTCTAGGTGGAATAGAGTGAGCTCCAGGGGTGTAATGCACAGCAGGGTGACAACAGCTAAGGACACTGTCCTCTGTACTTGGAAGTTAGGAGAGTAGAGCTTAAACGCTATCACCAAGGTGATTCTGTGATGCGATGGACGAGTGAACTAGCCTTACCGTGGGCTTCATTTCCCACCGTGCATGTGCACCAGAGCGTCACGTTGCGCACGTTAAATGTACACGTTGTGTGTCAGTAATATCTCCGTAAAGCTGGGAAAAAAGAATGTACTGACATTTGAGCCTCAGGCACAGGGTAGTGCTGCCCAGACCCCTGCGAGGAAGGGCTTGCCGCCCAGCTGCAGGGGGCAGTCAGCTCCCGCGGTGTGCCTGCCAGGCCTTTCGCCTTCCCAGGGACAGACTGCTTTGGTGACTGACCCAGGCAGGGTGGAGAGGCTCTGAGGAGGGTGGGCTGCGCTGTGGGCCCACCCAGTCACCCTGCCTCTTCCTCTCCCCAACCCCAGGCTGTGGTCCCCAGCTGCTCCGTGATGGACCTTGCAGAGTGAGCTCCTCTGAGTCCGTGTCCCAGAGAGCCAACTACGGCATGCGCTGTCCAACAGATCTCACCCTTGGGGCCTTCGTGGACCTGCCCGCGCAAGCCGTCTCTGTGTGTTTGAATCGAGGGTCATCTCTGTTGCCGTCATTTACACACCAGAACAGAAGGAAGTGGGCGCTTGAACGGCTCTCTGCCCCTCACTGAGGGTGGAGCTGGTGTCTCTTGGGATGCCGTGTCCGCGTGTGGAGCGTGGTTATCACGGAGCTGTCAGGAAGCAAGTTTCAGGGGCAGGGACCGTTGGAGAGCTTAGTCTTTGAGTCTGTTGATCTCGGCTGGAGTATTCTGCAAGAAACAGATAATTTCCACCTCACTCAAACTGGTTCAGAATTGAAAATAATTAAAACCTTTCCCCAGTTTACTTAGCAAAGCCAGGGTAGCCTGATACCGAAATCTGATAAAGACAAGAAAACCACTTCAAACCCAGCGGCACTAAAAAAGAAAAAAGGAACCGAAAGACCGCCAGGACCCTGAGCAGCGGCATCGTCGTGCCTGGAAAACGCTTGGCTCCCAGCTGGGCTGCCAGGCTTTGCACGCCGGCTGTGCTCCTTCCCCGCGTCGGGGCCTTGGACTCGCTGTGCAGCCTCTCCAGGGGCTGGTCTGCTCCTTGTGCGGCAGAGGTGGTGAGAGGGCCCACCTGCCAGGAAGGTAACGGGTGCAGCGCTCCCCCCAGCCGTCTGCACGGGGGCGGGAGGGCTGTGCGGTCCACGGCGCGGCTGTGCCACGTGGTCTGGGCAGCTGACTATTTCTAACAGAAGGCTCCACTTTCACCACGTTTTGGGGGAACCAGGATCTTTGGCAGAGCCCAATCTGATCTGGAATGTGAGGAAGAAGTCAGGGCTGCTCGAATCCTCTTATGTTTTCTGTCGGCCTCCTTCGCATGGACACAGCACCAGCCTCACCACAAGAAACTTCTTCACAGAATTCCATCCTGCGGCTGTGTGCATGGCCCTGGGCACCGGTGCTTGGGGCCTTCCACGTCAAAAAGGTGGTCGGAGCCTGTGGGCGCCCCCGCCTCACCTGACAGAAGGGGAGCCCACGCACATCTGCCCCGTCAGTGCTTGAAACGGGAGGTCCAGAAACTACTGCGCAGAGCCAAGAGGGGTGGCTGGGGGAAGTCTCTCTTCTGCTGCTGCAGTACCAGAGGCATGTTTGCAGGGCTGGACCTAATGCGGCGCAGCCCTTGCAGGGGGCGTCCTGGGCCAGCAGGGTGGGGTGTCTGGGTCACAGCTGAAGGCCACCAGGCTTGCTCCGAGGACGGTCGTCAGGGCACCAGGGGCCCGAGTCCCAGCACGTCCATCGTGTGTGGAGGAAGAGAGAAGAAGTGAAGTTGAGGGAGCAGCCACTAGGAGACACATTCGAACTCACTTTGGAGAACAGTTTCCAGTTTTCCACAAGTAGAAGGTGCTGGTGCCCCAGAGGCCCTGCTCTCTGGCTCCGACCACTAGGTGGTAGCTCTGGCCCGCGGCCGCAGAGGAGGGCGGGCGGGCGGCAGGAGGCGGGCCCGCGCGGCTGCTTTAAAGGCAAGGGAGCTGCGAGGAGGTTGGAGACGCCTTGCCACGGGTCCTGGTCCCGGGCTGATGGCACTTGGGTCATCGCAGCCTGTGGATGCCGGTGCCCGGGCTGAGCTGGGGTCCGAGTGAGGCTCGCGGGGTCCGGTGCAGAGGAGAGGCCGAGGGAGACGGTAAAGAGCCCCGCTTCTCATTCACTCCGTCTGCTTGAGAGGATGCAGACTGCGGCTGACCCAGCTGGGGGCTCGCACATCAGTGCAGTCGGCCTGTAGTTCCGGGACAGAACAGGTGATTACAGTCTAGTGGGGACGTTGTTGAAATGTCAACTCTTTCCTGATGTGCTCTGAGTTTGGAGGGCAAAGGGATCTTTGAATATAAATCATGGGAGAGAAATTGGGCCACAAAGGAGGGGAGTTCTTGGTGAGTATAAGTGCCTCGTTTCTTTGTGCTTTCTTATGCAGAACTTGTCCAACTGCCTGTTAATCAGATTCTGGAATTTCAGATGCAAAAGTCAGGGAAAGTTTTAACTGTGGGAAAAATAGCATTCTGTGTGCTTCAATTTTAGTGTGTGTGAAACCTAAATTTATGAATTAAAGGCATTAAGTCTTGTATGTGATTATGCTCTAGTTAATGGACTATAATCTTAGTTACAACCACGGGTACTGAGTCCTAGGGATTTCGACAGAGTCAGGTTGGGCAGGGAGGCACCTGTCTGTGTCTCTTCAGAGACTGGGGACCTGTGTGTCCTTCTTGTGCCCACCTGAGGAAACGTGGAGTAGTCACCTTGGGATGTGAGGCCAGGAGACTGGAAGGGCTTCTGTAGATTGTGAGCTGGGGACGTGTTTGACAGTCAGCTTGGGCTGCAAGGCGAGAATAAAAAGGGGGCTGGGGGGGCACACAGAGATGTCCCAAGACTCTGCTCAGAGGGAGCCTAAGCCAGGGGTCAGAGGAGGCTGGTGGGCACTGCATGCCTGCCCGCCGGCAGGCCGGACTCTATCCCTGGGATTGGGGCAGGCAGGGGTGCGTGGAGCTTGGAGTGTTGTGCTCTGGGCACGAGTGATGGTGCTTCTGTGGACTGTCAGCCCCTCGGGATCATGACTTAAACCTGTTTTACAGTAAATCTGCTGCCAAGAAGAGGAGCCATGAATTCCTCATTCCACCTGCATTTCTTGGACCTCAAGCTGAATGCCACAGAGGGCGACCTCTCGGGATGGAACATCAGGAACACGTCCTTGCCCTGCGAGAAAATGAACATCGCTGTGGAGGTGTTCCTCGGCCTGGGCCTCCTCAGCCTGCTGGAGAACATCCTAGTGGTTGGCGCTGTCGTGAAGAACAAGAACCTTCATGCCCCCATGTACCTGTTTGTGTGCAGCCTGGCCGTGGCCGACATGCTGGTGAGCTTGTCCAACTCCTGGGAGACCATCACCATATACCTAATCTCCAACAAGCACCTGGTGCTGGCGGATGCCTCCGTGCGGCACCTGGACAACGTCTTCGACTCCATGATCTGCATCTCGGTGGTGGCCTCCATGTGCAGCCTGCTGGCCATCGCGGTGGACCGCTACGCCACCATCTTCTACGCCCTGCGCTACCACCACGTCATGACGGGGCGGCGCTGCGGGGCCGCCATCGCCGGCATCTGGGCCCTGTGCACGGGCTGCGGCACGCTCTTCATCAGGTACTACGAGTCCACGTACGTCGTCGGCTGCCTCGTCGCCATGTTCCTCGCCATGCTGCTGCTCATGGCGTGGCTGTACACACACATGTTCCTCCTGGCCCGGACTCACGTCAAGCGCATGGCCGCCCTGCATGGCTGCGGCTCCGGGCGGCAGCGCGCCAGCATGAGGGGAGTGGTCACCCTGGCCATGCTGCTGGGCGTCTTCACCGTGTGCTGGGCGCCCTTCTTCCTGCACCTCACCCTCATGATCTCCTGCCCTCAGAACCGCTACTGCTCCTGCTTCATGTCCCACTTCAACGTGTACCTCGTGCTCATCATATGTAACTCTGCCATCGACCCACTGATCTATGCCTTCCGCAGCCCGGAGATGCGCAAGACCTTCAAGGAGATCCTGTGCTTGCACGGCGTCAGAGTGCCCTGCCGGTCCCTGGGCAGGTTCTCCATGGACAGCCGCCTCTCTGCAGCTCCTTCACTGCCCTCGTGACCGGGTCGGCCAGGGCAGCCCAAACCGGACACCATCACGCGTCCTTTTTTCCACCTCTAATCTGTGCTTAAGATGCAGATGCCCCGGGCGGTCATCGGGTCAGATGCACACAGGCCACCTCTCCGTTCTGGGGACGTCTGGCGGTTTCTCACTGCTCCTGCCCCTGCCCCTGCCCCTGCCCCTACCCCCTTCTGGAGTCCACATGTCCCCGTCTGCGAGGTGTGTAGTCAGGGATGTGGAGCAGGTCTCAGCTGATGAGCACGGAGGCACGTGACAGAAAATCTGTGAACACCCCCAGGAGGAGGCCTGTAACTTTGAGTGATGCCCTTGGGAGTTACACATGCGTTTCAGGGCAGAGCGATCAAATTCTTTCCATTTGAAATTTCCTGCTCGTTTGCCGTGGGCCATCCCTACAGCTCTCCTGTCCTGGACGTTTGGTTTCAGTGCTTGTGTCCATGATTGTGCAAGGGTGGAATTTCTTTGATTATGCTTCTGTCAATCACATTTTTGCACTTACCCAGACATAAAACTTTGTGCCGCAGAACTTGCCTCATGTGAGATGAAAGTCTCTGTGACTCTTTCTTACTGTCTCGTTCTGACTCAGTCCGGAGTTTCCAAATGAGTGTTCTGGGGGTGTGTGAGGACTCCAGGCACCTCTGGGCTGCATGTAGCCCACCCCACAGCCAAGCTACCTTTGACCTTCTCAGCTGGGATCTTGGGGTCTGAAACCCCATCACTGTCTTTGCACTTTGCAATCTGACTCCAGCAGCCAGAGTAGGTCAGGGGCCCCACCTCTAACCCAGGGAGCCTCATCTTCTCCAGTGTAGGAGGGAGTGAGGGAACGTGAGGTCAGTCCTGACTCTGCCACTAATGGGTGATGTCACCTTAATCAGCTCATTTCAGGCCCTACATCTGTGCTGGTGCTGACCTTACAGAACAGTCATCAGAACTGATGAGAAAATGTGGGAGCACTTGAATCTTGGAAAGCACCACAGGGACTGTCTATGTATTCTAAAGGACGGTTGCAAATGGAGGTCAGTGCTTGGAGAGGGTGTGGAGAGCCACGGTCAGAGCAGCGGTCAGGGCAGCGGTCAGGGCAGAGGTCAGGGCAGAGGGTACCTGCGTTGCCCCGGAGCAGGTGTGGGCCTTGGGTGCGTCTCTCTCGTCCCAGTGACCGCGTCTGATGTGAAAGGCTTGGCCCTCAGTTCTGAATTCCATTCTTACTTTTGGTGTTAATTCTGTCTCTCTTATTTTGGATATTCGTGTCTGGATGTGCCCAGTGAAGGAAATGTGTAAATGTTAGGGTCACTTGCTGACGAGTGTGAGGCCTACGGGGCAGGGGCCTTCCTGGTGCAGTGCGTGAACAGCCTGTAGACCTGACCCCGCCGGCAGCTCAGTGCAGACGTGAGCAGGAGCAGAGACAGCACACCTTTGGGAAAAGGTAGGCTGGCTGCTCGTTGACAGCTGAGCTGTGAGGGGCAGCCAGCCCTCGGATGCTTCCTGCTTTTTCAGCTGAACGTTCCTGTGTAAGCGTGGGTGAGCTCCGTGCAGGCATGTGGACCCGCCACCCGTGTTGCGTGGGCACCTAGGAGCCCAGGCTCTGTCAATGCTGGCCTCTCGCCGCCCAGCTTGCCTTGGTGGCCATGCTGCCACAACAGTTTCTAGCACTCCGTTGATGTTCGTGTTGCTGAACAGAAGTGTCCTCAGCCCGCTGCCCGGCAGTGCTCACTGAGTGCTGACTGAGCTCACCGGGGCCCGATCCCGTGGGTGGAATGAAACTTCGGCCCTTGGGGTTTACACTGGCTCCACCTGGGAGCCAGGCTGACTCGCTGCTCTGGGTGCGTCGTGACTGCAGACAAGGTCTGACCTCTTCCACAAAGTCCTTAAGGAGATGCACAGATGTCTGTTATCTCTATTATTAATAGGCAGAAATAACCCGAGTGTTTAGACATGTCTTCATTGGGAAGCAGTGCGTGTGCACGGAGACCCGGTAACCACCTGTAAATGAGCCAACCTCGGGATCCCAGCACAAAGTCCCCCAGACAAAAACCCAGGTAACCGTGGTACGGTATTGTTTATTAGCTCTTTCTGCTTCTGTAGGAACTTTATTTGATGTAAAAATGTGTGTTCAGAAATGGTTAATAAAACAAGGAGCAGACAGCCCATCTGAACCAGTCACTGACGTGTGATGTTCATTCAGCCTGTGGTCCTTCGGCCAGTCTGCGAGCAGCTGCTGGGAAATAAGGCACGTTTGCAGGTGAACCCTGGTGGTGTTTCCTCAACAGCCTCTGCTGCCTGCAGGGTGGCTGCTCCTCAGAGCCAAACGATTGAGCTCCTGAAAGTAAAATGAAGTCGCACACTTGACACTGTGTGTGGTCCGAAAGTCTGTCTTTCAGGAAGCCGGTGAGTCTTCTGTGGGTCTTGTCCGGCAGCGCTCAGTGGGGCTGGAGGCAGCACTGTCAGAGAATCTGCCGTCCTGGAGCTCTGGGGACGGACTCTCCCAGGCGTGAGTGCACTAGGTGTGCCGCTGGAAACAGTGCCCCAGTTCGAGATCATGCACGTAACTACACGTGAGTTTAGGAGGCCCGGTCTGTGGGAACGCGAGCTGGGATGTGTGCGGTGAGAGAGGAAGTGTCTCTGCAGCAGGCCCAGAGATCACACCTCGTGGTCTGGAGACCAGCTCACGGGACAGCTTATCTGATGGTTTCCCCAATATGATGGCGGTGGAACGGGGGCCACACAGATGCGCCCGTCCGGGCATGGGGTGAGTGAGGGACGCGGCCTCACACCCCAGGCCCAGCAGCGACCCGGGGCCGACAAGGCCTCTCGTCTCCTAGGCTTGCCGTCCGTTTTCCCTTTCGCCCCCGGGCCTGTTTCTTTCTCTCATCTTAATTGCATGGGCTCGAGTCTGCCCGACCCGGAGGAGGATCGTGTTAGGCTCTTTTCCCTGAGCCTTTCTGCCCAACTGAAGGGCCTCGCTGGACCCTCCTGATGAGCCCCTGGGACTCTCCACAGAGGCAGCTTCCTGGCGCACCCGGACTACCTGCAGCGCAGTGAAAGCCGCTCCTTGACTTGGTCCTGGTGTCAGATCTGAGCTTTAACCCACCTGTGTTGTTCAGCTTTCTTAATTTTGTCTTTTACTTGATGGGTTGAGAACGGTTGTATCTTCCCATTCTGAGGTCTCCAACTCTGGGTTTTCTTGAAAAAAGGGTTTTAAAGATGGCTTCAAGTGTATCATTGAAGAATCCTATTTATTTATTTGTAAACTTGTGGCAAAATACACACAACATAAAATTTGCCGTCCTGTTTCCAGCCTACAGTTCAGGTGCTCTGTGCACCACAACCTCGCTTCCCTTTCACTCCTGCTCCTTTAGGTCGTCCTTTCCTTATCGTATCTTTCTCGAAGGATCTCGTTAAATGCAGCCGACAGCGGCCCCCACGTGACTGGCATCCCGGGTTCTGACAGTTCCTGTAAAGCCAGGTACACCACCATCAGCCAAGCGCCCCCCGCCCCCTGCCCCCATAACAGGCACTGCCCCCTTCTTGCTCTCGGAGCCCCCAGCCTGGGTTTTGATTTCTGCCTCTTGGAAGTAACAGTTTCTGTTCTTGTCCGGATGGTCTAGGCAGGGCTTCTCAGACGTGAGTGGCTATTTGAAGTACGAGAGAGCTTATTGCAGTTTGGGTTCAGATCTGGTGGGTCTGGAGCAGGAACTGAGGTTTTGCAGTTTTTAGCAAGTTCCCAGATGCTGTCTGTCAAAAGGCCCTGCTTTGAGAGCCAGGGCCACCCTGTGAAACAAAGCGCTCCCACGTCTCAGACCCAGCCCAGGGTCGCGCTTTCATCGTTCTGCGTGCTCAGCACAAGACAGTGGGGCTCACGGTCCCTTGGGGCTGGGGACGCGCGAGCCCCTCCCGACACGTGTACTCGTGAGTTTCTGTTTCCTGCACACGTTCGTTGTCAGAGTAAGTCCTGTGACCTAACTTCAAAGTGGCAGGAGAAACCGACCCTCCTGCGGGCCTGAGAGGGGTGGACGGACACTGGGGGCAGCAGCTGTCGTGTGCTCAGCTCGATGCCAGGAGAGTGGCCGGTCAGTGTCCCGTCCTCCGGCGCTAACAGGACCGTTACACCGGGTGAGCGTGTGGCACAGAGTTTCCTAGTGACGTTTACCAAGAAGTATGTACTTGGTCTTGGTCCCATTCCTGGCCCAGACTCCTCAGACTTGGAACTTACTAAGTGATGAGAGCAATGAAGGCGTCTTTTGTTTGGTTAATGAGGTGACTTTGGAATGCTCCCGAAGGGTTTGGAATCACCCAAGGATGGGACTGGTCACCAGAAGAAGCAACCTGTGATGAGAGGGTTGGAATTCTCAGAACCACACCCCACAAGTCCCACCACTGGGGAGGGGAGGGGCTGGAGATGGAGTTCAACGGCCAGTGGCCAGTGCTTAAATCAGCTGCGCTAGTGTCCTGAAGCCTCTGTAAATCCCCTGACGGACAGGGTTCTGAGGGCTTCTGGGTTGGTGGACGTGTGGAGATTTGGAAGGTGGTGCCTAGAGGGGCAAAGAAGCTCTGCGCCCTTCCCACACACCTTGTCCTGGGCCTGTCTTCCATCTGGCTGTCCCTGAGTACATCCTTCTGTAATAAATGTACAATCTCGTAGGTAAAATGTTCCTCCGAGTTCTGTGACTCTCTAGCCAAATAATCAAACCCAAGGAGTGGTCGTTGGGAACCTCGGATTTATAGCCAGTGGGTCAGAAGCACAGGTGACAGCTGGACTTCCACGTGGTATCTGGAGTGTGGGAGCCCAGTCTGCTTCGAGTCCGTGGTGCCAGGGCTGGGCTGCATTGTCCGGCACCCCGCTGGTGTCAGAAAGCTGCTTGGCGCTCTGCGTCGGGAGCAGGAAGCCAGGCTTCGCAACGCCTTGGAGGGCTTGACGCCCACAGGTGGCTGCGTGGCACATGGCAGAGTCTGGGTGGGGGTAAGTGTGGAAATGCCCCCGAGGCGTTGGGCTGTCTCCTTCCCCACTGAGAATGCTTGTTGTGCAGCGTCTGAGAGGAAATGTTGGCGCTAGTGAAATCGGGGAGGTTAATACATGAGGCTGTTACATAAACCCTTGAAGGACGGGTTGGGTTTGGGCAGCTGTGGAGGAAAGGGCAGAGCAGGATGGGAAAGCACTTGGGTAAAATCTGGGTAAATGGCCTGACTAGAGCCAAGGGTACACGTTGGGGCAAAAGCAGAAAGTCACGAAACGTGCTAGAAATTGTAGAGATGGGGTTATGGGGGTCTTGAGGGCCAAGAGGAAGAATCTGTGTTACACTTGTTTTAGAGGAACTAGGAAGCCCTTGGAAGTTTTCCTTCATTTTCTTCTCTCTTTTAAAACACATGGCCGTGGTCCAATACACTCTGTGCCTGCGAATCAGCCCCGGCTGAGGAGCTGAGCCCAGCAAGTCCGTACACCCTCCCCGCCTCCTTGCCGCCTCTGGAGTGGCCGGGACCACTGTCTGCCCGCTCTGGACCACATCCCTTCCCTTCTCCGGCTCTCCTGTCTCTCCTGTCTCCCACACTGAGGCTCACCTTGAGTCGTGCTGTTAGAGTTCTCCCTTCATGACCTTTCTCTCAGTGGTCCCACCGATGTCTGTGATGTGACTTTATCTCTGGGCTCTGATTCCCAAGCCCTCCACCTCCAGCCTTAACTTCTCTTCCGAGCGTCTGCCTGGTGTTTCGGGGCACTGCACACCTAGCATCTCAAACCTTGCCTTATAAGGTCCTCTTCCCACTCCCTGCATTAGTAAAAACATTTCCATAAAGTGCAGAGACAGCAGGGTCACCTGGGTCCTCTCTCACCCCTGGCATCTCTGTAGAATCAGCTGGAAGACCCTCTGGGACGTGCCACCCAGACCTCTCATGCTTTGCCTCTTCTTCCATCCCCACTGCCACTAAACGGCCGTCTCATCAAGTTTGGGTTTTGTCTTAATGTCCAGACTACCTCCGGTCTCTTCCTGTGCTGACCTCCTGTGACATGCTGCTCTGACAATTCATTCCTTCTGTTCAGAAGCCTCGATATCCCCAGAGCATGCCTTTCTAAGTACCTGGTCTTACCTTTACTTTCAGGATTCTCCCAAACATGAGCTAATCTTCCAGTCATCTCACACATCAACAAAATGAGAGTACACCAAACATACCTTGTGCTTTTCTGCTTCCAGACTTTGTGTAAGCTGTTCTGTCTTCCAGGAATACCCTCTCCACATCCACGTGAGCCTTAAAGGGCACCCTGACGTCTCCTCTGTGAATCTGTTATGATCTCCATAGGCACCCCTGAGGATGGCACACGTCCTGCCAGGTACTTCAGAGAGCAGATGGTTCTCTGCCCTTTACCAGAATGTAAGCATCTCTGTGGGAAGGAACTTGCATCTGTTAGGCAGTACTGTCCAGCAGAACTTTACACAGTGATGGAAAGGTTCCAAATCTTTTCTGCCCATTCCAGCAGCCCCTAGCTACATGTGGCCACTGAGCATTTAAAATGTGGCCAGT
Source organism: Vicugna pacos (assembly GCF_048564905.1). Classification (NCBI taxonomy): domain Eukaryota; kingdom Metazoa; phylum Chordata; class Mammalia; order Artiodactyla; family Camelidae; genus Vicugna; species Vicugna pacos. The sequence goes on from NC_133010.1 coordinate 28,238,695, forward strand.
GTGACTGAGGACCTTAATTTTTCACTTAATGTAATTCACATTTACATTTAAATTAGCATATGTGCTAGTAGTCAGTGCCATCTTGGACAGCACAGAATTAGAATTTGGCATGTTGCATAAAGCAGAAAACCTGCAAACAACAGTGACTCACTCAACATGAATGTTTGTATCTCTTCTACAGAAAAAGTCTGGAGGCAGACATTTCAAGGCTAGAGTGGGGATCCAGGCTGCCATAAAGAGCCAAGGCTTCTATCACTCGTGAGATCACTTCATGGCCCAGCATGGCTGCTGGAGCTCTAGCCCTTTGTATGTTCATTACAGGCCAGAACAGTTGGGAACACCAGCTTTCCACTGTATACGTTCTTCAACTGTGGGAAATGGTCTTCTATCGTGTCCTTGGTTATTTTTCCTTTTCCTCTTTTGGTGTCTCTGTTTGTGACTCCTATTTGTTGTGCGTCGGTCCACCTGAATTGACTCTCTGTCTCTTAATCTCTCGCTTCATATGTTCTCCCCCTTATCTTTTTGTTGGACATTCTGGAAGACTTCTTCAACTTTTTCTTTTCTTCATGTTTTCTATTGAATTTTAATTTGGCAGTGTATTTTTCATTTCTGTGACTTATTTACCTTTTCATTGCCTTCTTTTCATAGCAAACTGTTTTTGAATTCATGGTTCCATATCTTCTTGTGCAACTTCTCTAAAGGCAAATTCAGTTTTTAAAAAATTCTGTCCTCTTACTTGAATCATTTGTTTTCTCCAAAGTCAATGGTTCTGTTGATCTTTCTCCTTCCTGTTGGTGTAGCTCATTTCCCTCAAATGCTACATGAACCTAGATTTTCCACTGGTACATGTTGAGGGAGGAGAGGGTGTGGTTGGTCTAGCAGGCAGATGCTCTTTTGAACGAACAAGCCTGATTGGGCGGCTCTCAGTGAGTGGAGGGTGCACACTGGTCACGGAACATCACCTGCAGGATGTGAACAGGCTAGTGGCAGGGGATTTACTCTGGGGTGTGGTCTCAGTGGGGTCGTCCTGGCTCCTCCTGGTGCTCGGAGGAAGGCATTCTCGGTGGGGCTGTGTGGACCATGCCGTGGTTCTGCAGGTAGTTCTCATGTGGATCGCCCCAATTTCCTCCTTCCCTCCATCCTGGCTTCCGTCCTGCTGACCCTGGGGGCTCTACCCCAGGTTTCTCTCTTGTGTGCCCTGGGCTGGGGCACCCCTTTGTCTGTTTATCCACCAGTATGGCCCCATCCACCCTCCAGCTCCCTAAATTCCCCCAAATTTATCACAAGTTTTAGTCTTCTGACATCTCCCATCCTGTTCTCAGCACTGTTATGATTTTATTCCTTTTATACTTTTAAACTGTCATTTTCATGGGTTTTCAGGAAGAAATGGAGAGAGAGACTTGAATGAGAAATCTATTTGCGCTACACTTTGGGGCGAGCAGTTCCAGTCTTCTGTGCAAAGCAGGAAGTCAGGGGACTGCCCGGGATCCAGGGTCTGGTTCTCGCCGAGGCTCCACTCACAAGCACACGGCCACACCCGGGACAGGGGCTCTGCCAGCACCGAGGAGGCCCCTGAGGCTTGCCTCACCCTGGCTCTGTGACCCTGCTTCTGTCCCCTTTTTTCTTGTGCTGACCCCTGACCAGAGAGAGCAGAGCAATCGGCCCGTTTAAGACTGAAACCCAGGTCAGAGGAGACGGCGGAGTCCCTGAGGTGTCCATCTTCGGTTCAGGGTCTGTGGTCTTTCTAAAGTTAAGGGTCAAACTTTTTTTCTGCCAGCAGGTGGCAGTGAACGTATCTCAGCCTCTCAGTTCTATCTTCATGTAGCCCTCTGACCAGCCAATTAAGGAACCAAAGTAACCCCAGGTGAGAATTCTTCCCAAGACTTCAGTGCTTAAAGCTACTCAAAAATATCCTGAGTGCAGATTGCAATGTTCTGTGTATTTTGAAAGGATGCTCTCATTTTATCCTCCAGTCGCCATAAATAGCAGCGAAATGTTACCACTCTCGGCTTACGCAGGAGGAGTCTGCAGCTTGGCACGCTGTCAGTGCCTAGTGTGTCCTTTTCTCTCAAACTTGGGGCTCTTCTCCGCTCCCCAAAGTCCTGGGTGCCTTTGCTTTCTTCGGCTTCCTGCGCTCCCTGCACACCCTGTTTGGTCCCATGCCCCTTCGTGGGGACACTGCGGGCTGCACCCGCGCCCGCGCCCGCGCCCGCGCCCGCATGTGTGTTAGGCGGCAGGTGCGGTTGGGTGGGAGGCGCTGCGGCGCCGAGGTTCGGGGTAAGAGTTACTGGCGAGCACAGGTGCGGGACTAGCTGCACAAAGTCTGCCCCAGGCTGGGTCTCCGGAGGCTGCGTCATGGCTTTAGGCATCTCAGGGCTTCACACCCTAAAGAGGTGCCTGCGGCTGACCGCTAGGGACTCCCGAGCTCCAAGAGGTGAGCTGGAAACTGCAGCGGCCCCTCGGCAGGGCCACGTGGGCGACGGGAGATTTCGTCCCGCATCTCCTGGGGGGCAGCCCTTGCTCCCCTCCCGCCCTGAGAAGCTGGGCACCCGTCCCTCCACGTGCAGGAGGCAGCTGGGGGCGCTGGGGGCTGGAGGGCAGATCCCTCAAGGCCTCCTTCGTGGCGGGGGTGAGACACCCTTACAGCCGCGGGGACCTCGCCCACACCCTCCTCCGGGTTCCCCCGCAGTCAGTGCCTCTCCTTTCAGGGAAGTCGATGTTTTCCAAGGCCCCACAGTCACTCACGGTGTGTTCTGGCCGCGGTGGAGGAGCGCCCGGCCTTGGGAAACAGTGGCGGATAGATGCAGTTCCTTCTCTGACAGGCCCGACGCTGCAGGACCCGTCCCAGTGGACTTAGGGCAGCGGGATGCCCGGTGCCTGCGTCCACCCCTCGCGGCCGGCCCCGCCAGCCCACCAGGGCGCTGGCCGCTGGGACACGCAGACAAAGGGAGACGAACAAGTCCGCGCTCTTGTCGAAGGGGCCTTTCACCCTTGTTCCCGGGCGTCTTTATCTCACCTCTCTTCCCAGTTTCTCAGAGTTCCAGCTGAGAAGGCGTGTGTGTGTGTGTGTGTGTGTGTGTGTGTGTCCGCTGAGAAGGCGTGTGTGTGTGATGGTGGTGGTGGAGGGTGGTTAGTCCCCAGAGGTGCTTGTGCCCCTCTCAGGGGTACATGGCCGAGACTACTTTGGAAAATTCACAGCTTCCCACCGACTCTGACCCGCAGAGGAGCAGCAGGGGAGGCAGGGGCCGTGGCTGAGACCTGGGCGCCTGCGGCTTCTGGACACAGAGAACTGGGCTTTCCAGGGTGTCCTTCCGCGCCTCTGCCAGGCAAGCTGGAGACAAACTTCAGTTCCACTGATTTTTGCTGCCACGCCTCTAAACCACCCACTCATGGCCTGGCACCGTCTAGTCCCAGAAACCTGCCTGACCCTGGGACTTCATGCTTTGCTGGCCGCGCTCTCAGGGTGTGGCTTCCCCGGCCCTGCACACTCGGGCTCAGCCTTCTGTCCCTGCGCGCTGGGCACGCGCCCTCAGCTACAACCGCGGTCTCTGGTTCTCGCCTCCAGGACTTTGCCTCGTTGGAACATACTCTGTTCCACCCTCCCTAGCTCCCGTCTGCACACAGCCCCCTGCAAGGGCGACGTCTCATTCTCAAGTCCAGATGTCCCTTGTCGGGGTCCCCTGGGGCCCCTGGGCTTCCCTCACCCTCGCACTTGCCATCAACTTGGCACTGCTTGCTTAATTGTCTTTATTGAGCGCTAGACTCGAGGCTGCAGGAGAGGGAGAAGAGATGTCCACTTTAGTTATTCACTCAACAGATCTTTGTTGAGTGGTTGCCAGGGCCAGACATGGAGCCAGGCAGCGGACAGGTCATGAACAAACCTGTGTTCTTCAAAGATGTGCCGGCATCTCCTGGCTCTGGCTGGGAACAACTTGCATGGAATGGTTGTTTGTTGTTTGGATGAGTAGATTTTCCCAGTCAAGCTGACTTACATCCACCTCTGATGCTTTGATGAAAAAGACAGTTCCAGATCTATGTTTGAACTCACAAACTGCAACAAAACTGCCAGTTTCAAGACTTGAAACTCTTTTGCCAAGTCCCAGTATCTAGCACAGCCAGCAGCACGTGCACCCCAGAAATACCCAGTGTCGTGAGTCCCATGGGATGTGATTTAACCAGCTCTTAACCATGATGGAGTTTCCTGAGGAATAAGGTGCTAATGCAGAAACACCCACACAGGAGCCTGCTCTCCAGGGACCGTCCCAGCCTGTGTTCTGGGGCCGGACAGACCTTCCTGTGCATCTGGCACATGAGCACACAGACAGTCCTGACAGAAGTCCCTATCGGTGGGACTCATATAAAGGAGCAAGAGGCTGAGAGTCACACACAGGCCTGAGGAGCACGGGTGGCTGGGAGCGCAGACACCAGCCCCCAGTCCCCTCTGATCCCAGCTGCGTTTGTTTCTGCTTCCACATGCCGGCATCAGTACCCAGGTCACTTGGTCTCCCTGGAGACTGGAACCTTCGCTGTACCCTTGAGACCGTCCACTCTAATCCTAGCATTTCGAGTTTGACTTCAACTCGGCTCAACTCATTTGTAGTTATTAGTGTCTGTAGGATGGTTCCCAATATTGTATCCAAGTACATTTCCCTTTAAAAAGAAAAGCAACTGAAGGCACAGGTTAGTGAGATAGAAAATCCATACCCCAGTGGACAATAAACAGCTAAGCAGCAAATCCCAGGGGCTGAGGGGTGGGGGCAAATGGCCAACATTTAATATTGGGATAGTTGTACCTGAAAGAGTCTGCGTGCCAAGGAGTGACACGTAGGGGAGAGTTTCCTCCACTCAGATCTGTTCCCTTCCCATTAAAGCTGGAGACCTCCATCAGATCCACCTGTGGGGATATTTTACAGGGAGTGGTGAAGTATGTTCACATTCCAAAGTGTTGAATGGGAAGAAGCATTTCACAACACTGGGCCTTGGGCTTCAGCTGCAAAGAACAAAAACAGCCAAAGTGGGAATAGCGTGTGTTTGAGGTTCTGTGCTTCCAACACAGAACTCTGCTTATAAAGAGGCTGAGACCCCCCAGGTTTGATACGAGCATGACCACAGTGGGGTCTGAAACACCACAGACTAGCAGAAGTGATTCATAAAGATCAGAGGATCTATGATTATGGTTATTCATAGCTCATGGTGGGGGAGTAGGAGCCATGCAAGATGGTGTCCCTCCCAGGCACTCAGGACCAAGCTCATCCAACCTGGGAAGGAGGGCTGGGTGGTTACCACCAGGCTTACACCGTAGTTCTATCTGCACATGGCTTCTTAGGGATATGCAGCAAATATTTATTCTGCACTTCGAGTTACCCCTGCCTCCTGCCGTGTTCCCTAAAGGAAGACTTCCTAGGATCATTCCATGTGCCAGGCACTGTTCCAAGCCCCTGTCGTGTGGAAACCCATTTAGTCATTGCTGCAACCTAGGAGGTTGGTACCATCATTGTCTCCATCTAAGGGGTGAGGTTATGGGGGCAGAGAGATGTTAAGAAACTTGTCTGAGTCCATCACCTGCTGGGTGGCAGACCTGGGATTCAGTCCTCCACAGTTAGCTACAGAGTCTGCATTCTTAATTATTACGTATATATATCACCTCTAAATGTCAAAACTGCTCTTGGGCTCTGTAAAGTCCATTGCGTTTTGTAGGATTATTTTATTTTGACCTAATCTTCTCATTGACCTCATAGATTCTGTGTCAGAAGGTCAACTAATTCTCTGGCCCAGATGGACCTCACTGACTTTTGCATCACCATGTGATGCCCGGTTTGGGTGGGCCAGGTAAGTGCCACCTTTGGCCCTGTGCAGTCAAGAGTCTTCTCCTGTGTAAGAGAAGGGACTCTGCACATGGTCGCTTATGACAGGTTTGCTTCCTTAAACATGTAAAAACCTAGAAAAATATTCAGGAAATTTTAGGTAAAAAGGATGAAGATTAAGAATCAATTATTATGGAAGATTCCACTGTACACATACTCAGAAGTATATTCATGCCCATGTCTACGTCCCTTCCCACACCTACATGTTTCTATCCAACCACACCTATGCCTGCACCCATGGAGCTGTACCCATGTCTCTCCCTGCACTGCCATCCACACTTGTAGCCACACCCACACCGACATCTACATCTGTTTGTAGAGCTACTAGGTGCTCCCCAAACCTGTCCCCCTTCCTCCTGGACACACTGTTTTCCAGTCTCCTTTGCAGTTGGATGCAGCCATGTGTCCTGTATGGCCAGTGAAATGTGGGCAGATTACTTTTCAAAACCTCCTTCTTCCCTTCTCAGATGCCAAACACTGAGGAACCAAGGAAGGACTTCAAGCCCTAGGGTGTGATGGAAGGAGGCTGGGTTCCAGAATGACCGCCTCCAGAAGGATCCCCTTCCGCCCTCCCACCCCCAAAGCTGGAAGGTGGCATTAGGCAGAACCAAGCCTTCATTGTGTTACATCGCCAAGATTTAGTTATCTGTTACATGAGTCAGGTTATCCTAACAAATAAATAAAAACACTACCAAATGTGGATTGTGCGATTATGAATAATTTTTTATTTTCTCCTATACTTTAATGTATTTTCTAAGCTTACCCATGTATTAGTTTTTGTAATATGAAAAACACCTGTTATTTTACATGATTAAAATTGTTTATTTTTTAAACCAAAACTTTCTTTTTCCCCTTCATTTACATGTCTGTAAGTGTTCTTAAAGGTTTAAAGCTCGGGGGAAATTCAAGTGCCTCATGCTTACATTGCCTTCTCCCCCAGCAGTGTGCAAGAAACGGACACTTCGTTGGCGCGTGCGCAGCAGGTGAGCGCGTGCCCCGCGCGCCGGGGCGGAGGCCGCCTGCCGTCTCTTCAGCGCCCTTCCTTCTCGGCTGACGCCTGGCTCCTCCAGTGCCCACGACCTGGCCGAAGGATGGGCTGGGGGCCGGCGGTCCTCAGATGCGAGGAGGGACCCCACGCGAGGCGGGCTGCGTGCTGACCTCGCGCGGGCGCGCGCGCCCGCTCCCCCGGCCCGGCCGCGGAGCTCGGAGGGGCTGCGCCCGGGGGGCTCCGCAGGCGCGAAGGCTGGCGGCGCGGACGGGCGGGCTGGGAAGCGGTGTGCGTCCGTCTGCAGCCTCGCACCCCACGTCCCCAGGGCGAGGCGGCGGCGCAGGCGCCCAGCTCAGACGCGCGGGGGCGGGGAGCGGGAGCTGGACCCCGCGAGGCGCGCGGGGGTCGGGGGATGCAAGCCCGGGGCTTCCCAGCGGAGCCCGGAGACGCTCTGGGAACTACGGCCTTCTGGTTTTTGTGCTGACTTAAAAGCTTCTGGGCTGGTTTGATCTGGCAAATACACTTGATGTATCTGGGCGCCGGGCACCGTGAAGCAGCCGGGAACCTCCTGGGTGGACTTGCGGAGCTGTTAGCCCTGCGCAGACCCGCCGCCTTCCTGGGTCCCTTCTTTCCTGCTTTACTGTCTCCGCTTGCGATGAGAGCAGAGGGGGGAGGGTGTTCCCAAGGACTGATTTTCAGGCAGCTCTTGGTTACTGGTTCACTCTTAGGCTTTGAAATTTAAAAAGTAGGAAACGTTGATTTAAAAGATCTTGAATCACCTGTTTTCTTTCATAAATACTACCCCTGACTTTTTTTTCTTAACGTGGTAGAAACCTTTTCTCATGTGAATACGTGGGAAGTCAGCACATCGGACAAGGGAGTATACCGGTGGGGCAGTGGTGAGGTGGGGCAGGGTCTGAGCCCCCAAGGGGCCTCCCCTGGTCTCCCCCACGTTCCCAGGGTGACTGAAACGCAGGTTTTAAAATTTGATGTAGAAGGTTGAAGACTGAATACACTCCCTTGAGTTAGTAGGGAAAAAATGAAAACAACGCAAAGAAGCAAAGTAGGGAATGCTGTTCTCCCTGGGGTCCAAATGCTGCCGTGAGGGGCCCAGGCGGGAGGCTGGGATCCACAGCGCCCTGCCAGCCCCAAGACCTCGTGCTGTGGCAAAGGTTCCCTGAGCTTCAGTTTTCTCGTCTGTAAGATAAATGTAGTTTCTTATGCTGTAAAATAGTTTCCCCCCTGTCATTGTAGGCCTTAAATACAGAAAAGTCTGAAAGAACTTGACACGTAGGAAACTCTGAACTGGTAGATATTATAGCAAGGATTCCAGACATAGTTCATCAGCAAGTGATTTGGTCAGATCCAGCCACTCCAGGTTTGACCTTCAGGGCATACGAAGGCAGGACAGACCGACGATGAGTGTCCCAGTGAAAGCCAGGTGGCTTTTTCTGGTTCTGAGTGACCCGCTGGGTTCCATCTGGACAACCCTCCTCCTGGGTCCAGTGTGGCGAGTAAGTGGGGAGCTGGTGGTTGTGAGGGCCTTCTTTCCCCAGGAGCAGAGCAGCCGGGGGACAGAAGAGTCTGTCGTGGGCCCCACACAGGGGCCAGGGATAAATGCAGCCTTTTATGTGAATCATCCCAGTGGCAGAGCCACGTAGACAAGGTACTGAAAACAACTTGCTGTGAATTGTATTGAATCAGTAATGGTGGCAATAATGGTGTGTGGAAAGAATGTGGCCTGTCTTGTTTGAGTGGGAGGCCTTGAGCACCAGAGGCTGATAGGAGTGGGTGGCGGCTCCATGGTAGGGCTGGGGGCCTGTCCTCCAGCCTCTTGGGTGCCCAGCCAGGCAGGCAGCCATGCTGTGGCAGGGGAGGTGAGCACTCCCTGGCTTCCCCGTGGAGCCAGGAGCACACTCCCCTTTGCGGTTGCTCTGCTGGGACTTTGGGGACATTACTGCTGATCTTGGTGAGAGCACAGTGGGCCTTGGGGAGCTAACAGGATCAGAGTCAGACCCGGGCATCCTGCACGGCCTGATGACTGAAGTCTCACGGAGTGAGGGCACCAAGGCAGGGACCAGACCAGAGGGACCAGGACTCCAGCTGGGAGCCGTGGGCAGACACCCCTCCTCACTGCTTCGCTGTAGGTGCCTCTTTGGGAGGGAGGCAAGGCTGAGCATGAACCCACGGAGTCTAAACCTGAAATGATGGAAAAAACAGGGAATTGAGCAAATCTGTCTGCAAAGAACCAGATTAAACTGTTACATCAGACACAGTAAGCAGGCAATCAAAATTAAGTTTAGTTAAAAAAAACCCTACAATTTTGCACATCTGAGTGGTGTGAAATAGAACTCAGATATTGGATCCATTAGAGAAACTGTGGATGATTTGTTTCAACAAAGTGAAAACATTCCCTGGAATGGCCCAAAACAGCCTGTGAGGGGTGAGGGGACCCGGGAGAGGAGAAGCAAGAGCCGACGTCCACCCTGGGGCTGCTCTGCGGCCCCAGGAAGAGGTGGGGCTGGCTGTGGAGGTGACAGAGTGAGGGTCTGGAGTAAACCAGGGGGGTGGGTTAGAATGGGCCCCGTCACTGAACAAAATCTCTCAGTTCCGCCCCCTCGGGACTTCCATGATCTGCCAGTCTGGCATCTTACTGGAACGACGCTTAAATCTCAGCCTGGTGCAGCAGCAGCAGGTTTCCCTCCCCAGACCTGTTCTCTAGGGAGTCTTTAGAAGGTGAAGGGGCTTTTGAGACCAGGGTTGGTGGGGGGTCATGGAGGCTCTGCCTGGCTTACGGCACATGGTTGACAGTGGTTTTAAAAATCTGAATATTTCTGTGAGACAGAAGGAAGCACAGTTAGATACTCGTTCGTTCGTGGCCTTTGCTGGGAGCTGCCTCCTTATGTTCACATGCTGTGTCTTGTGTGGTGGCTCCTGGTCAGAACAGTGCGATGTGAGTGTACCTTCTGGAAGGTAGCATCGTGCCCCGGTTTCTGGACTCACGGGGTGGTCCTGGCAATAGACCCACCCACCTCCCCTGACTGACGGCGCTGCCCACTGGGTGAGGCTGCTCCTCCGTTATGCTCGGCTGCCTCTGAAGCGTGGAGTCAGCAGCCAACCAGGCGGCTAAAGGGCCTCTGACAGGGGGCGCGCACGCCCCTTACTGGGCTTCCTGAGAGATGCTGGATGTCTTGCACCCCAGTCAGCGGCCACCTTCGCGCCATACTGAGGTTCTGGTTATTGGGTCGGTGGGGTCGAGGCAGTGCCCCCTGATGGTGGGAAGGGTCCCCAGGCAGACGACCCTGGCGCGGGTCCTGCACACTGGCTTCTTCGTCCCTCTCTGTGAGCCTCCCACGCTTCATGGCTGGGGGGCAGGAAGCAAAATCGCCTGCCACAACGCTCCAGGCACAAAGTCCGTGTCTCCCAGCACATGCCTCTGTCACCAGCGGTTATTCTCACACAGAACAGAGATCGTACCAGGGAAAGTGTCACATTGCATGTTATTCGTGGTCTTGGACGCAATCATTTTTGCTTAGTTTCTTATGTGACTCAGTCTTTGGCCTATTGTTTCCACTTTGTCTGCACGCCTGACTCTCCTCCCCCCAAGGATTCGTTTTTTTATGGAAAATCAGTCTCAACTGTCCCCTTCTGTATTTTGACCTAAAAGCCTCATTATTGATGTGAACCAACACACTGCTTGCTCTCAGATTCCTGTAGCTTCAAATGGTAGTTTAGTGTTTCACTGCTGTAAGCTGCAGACCATCGAAAGTTTACTTGAAAACATATTAAAAAGGGAAGTTTTCTGGTGGTTGCATAAAGTTTGTTTAGTTCATGGTGATGCTTAAGATCGGTAGTGAAAATAAGTTAACAGAAAATCTCTGGGTACTGTGGTGCCACCTGACGTTCAGTGCTGACATTCTCTTCAGGGACCTGTCCCTGCCTCCCTGACCTAAACAGGGATGATATTTTCGGCCCATCAGCTGCAGCAAAAAGTAAGCCGAACCTTACTGGGGGAGGGGGCGAGAGGGGACGCAGAGGAAGCCTGAAATGCCTGAACAAAATAGACAAAATATGGAAGGCATACTGCTTCTGTTTGCAGAAAGAGCACATGAATCTGAAGTCAGCCGTGGAGCCCTAAGACCTCCAGATCGAAGTCTCAGGGTTCCTGGGCCGACCACCTCCTCCTCTCTCGCATCAGGACCTCCGATTGTTCAGCCTATTTCTGAGTGGCCTTTTTTAATTGCGATTTGATGTCTATATCCTTTCAAATACTTTTCTATTTGAAACATAGTTGATTTACGGTGTTGTGTTAGTTTCAGGTGTTCTGAAAAGTAATTCAGTTATACCTACATATGTATGTACTTTTTCAGATCCTTTTCCATTATGGGTTTTTACAAGACACTGAATAGAGTTCCCTGTGCTGTATAGTCGGTCCTTGTTGTTCATCTGTTTTCTGTGTAGTAGTGTGTATCTTTAATCTCAAATTCCTAATTTATCCTTCCCCTGCCTTTCCCCTTTGGTAACCATAGTTTGTTTTCTATGTCTGTGAGTCTTTCTCCGGCTTGTAAATAAGTTCCTGTGTATCATTTTTTGGATTCCACACGTAAGTCATATCATAAATTTGTTTTTCTGACAGTGAATGGTTCTTGAAAGGTGGACAAGAAAGTATATACGGTATAAAAGGGAGGCCCGTGTTTGCTGTTTGTCATAACTGTGAATGCCGGTTTCCTCTGCCCAGTATCTGCTCGGGTTTTATCCCTTTTGACCTTTACTGATCACAGTGCTCTCGGCTTCACCCTAATGGCAAATTGAAATGTCTAGATTTATATAATCACAGAATTACTAGGGACTGTAGGTATTACTTAGGAAAATGTTCTTAATTTACTGATGAGCAAACCTCTCACGTAAACCACCAAGTCCCCACAATGTGTAATTGAAGACAGGTGGTTTCCCTGTGTCAGCCCGCAGTCATGGCTGCCTGTGGGACGTACTCATGCCAACAGCAAGCACGTCGAGGGGCCCTTTGTTACAGGCGTGGGGCCGCCACGCCTGTCCTTTGGGGAGATGCTGGGGACTCAGAACTGGGGACCGTTAGTCCTGGCTGCGCTGGGCACACCTGTCAGGGCACCAGGATTGTGGCTTCTTACGTCGTCAGTCACTCATTTAATAGTTCTCATTTTTGGTTTTACTATTGTAACACTTTTATCCTGTTAGGTTAGACACGTGACAGAGGATTTTGAAGGTGTATTTTAAATATGCCATATACTCTAGTTCTGCATAAAATTGTGCTCTAAGATTCTATTGCGGTTTTAATGTTTTTCAGGAAGATTCAGAGACTAGTGGCTTTACTCTGCATTCATGTCCAGACTCTGTTACTTACTAGTTCTTGCAATCTTTTGTGTGTAATTTAACTTCTCTTAGCCTCAAATTCCTCTTTTCTAAATAGGTTAATATGACTAGCATGCCAGATCTGAGTCAAATAATCGGGGTAGTCATTTAGCACAGTGCCTGGCACACAGTGGCAATCAATTGGTCATTGTTATTTGCAAGACCTTTAAGTAAACCTGAGTATTGATTTAGAGATCTATAGAGAAACACTCAATATTTCTTGTTATTTATATAGCATTTCTGGCATAGACTGCAAAAATGATTTCATGTCAAGTGAGCAAAATGGAATTGTTTTGGCTTTCTCATATTAGGCAATCACCATGTGTGTTACATTTAGGAATACTATGACTTCTCAGTAACTCTGACTATTGAAAATTGTGTAGAAAATCTATGTCAAGTTCCAGTGACAGAAAACTGTCATTTGAATCTTCTTTTAGATAACCTGATATTTCATAAAGTCTGCAAATATGCCTTGATTATCATTCACTTAGTCATTAAACTATCATTGAGCACCTACAATTTATCAGTTGCCGAGCCGCAGGCTGGGAACCAAAATGAAAGAGACAAATTCTTGTCCTTGAGGCAGTGGCGGTGGGGGAGACAGAGCTCTTCGCAGGGATGTGGGGGCACCACAGAAAGGATCATAACCCTAGTTGGAGGGGCTGAGGTTTAGGGAAACCTTCCTGGAGAAGAAGATGCGTGAATGAAGTCTTCAAGAAAGAGCAGGTGGCAGCAGAGGGGAGGGCATTCCAGGCAGAGGTGATACGTAGCAAACAGAGGGAAAACTGCAAAGGCACGCCGGGGGAAGGTGAGCAGTCCAGTGGCCTGGAGTGTAAGCTGCAACTCAGGGCGTGCTGCGAGCCGAAGCCAAGAGGAGGACAGATCTTGGAGGCCATTGTGCGTGATGTCAGGGAACTTGTGAGTTAACCGTATTGGTACGTCTGGTCTTAAAGGGTCTGAAACAGAACAACGGTGTGATCAGATGTGCATTTTCTGAGTCTGTGTCTGGTTACTTTGGGAGAGGGAAGGGGTGAAGACAAGAGAGGGTTTGCGAAAACTGAGCTGCCCTGTAGGCGGCGGCTGCGTTCTAGAGACGTGGCGATGGCAGGGACAGGAGAGGTGCTGGGATGAGGGGAGAAGTGGTGCTGAGGAGGCAGACTCAACAGGGGGCTAGTGGTGGAGAAGAGGGAGGAGTCTGGATAATCAGGAAGATGGTGGGAGAGGAGTGATTTCACAGATGGAGGAGCAGGCTGAGGGAAGTCTGTGGATTCAGCTTGAGGCTGAATGGGACTTAATGAGGGAGCCCATTAGGCACTTGGATAGTCAAGCATGAGGCCAGTGAAGGTGTGGCTTGGAGATATGTAGTTGGGTGTCTCCAGCATGTAGGTAGAAGTGAAATCAAAGACTCGAGTTCACTTGAGGAGAGCATGCAGATTGAAGATCGGGCAAGGAGGGAACTGAGGTGCGACCTTAGCCCTTGAGGAGTGGACAGAAGAGGAAAGCTTGAAGAATGTGGGAGAGCTGGGGGACTTGCCGTGTTGCGGAAGATTTACCAGGAGGAGGCAGTGATCGGCAATACGAATGTAGCAGAGTTCCAGGAAGATGCCAGCACCTGGGTTTAATGAGTTTGGGCAACTGGAAGGCCCCAGGTGACAGTGAGAACACTTCTGCAGGAAGAGGAAGGAGCCAGGTGGGCTGGAGAGTAACTGTGAGGAGAGGGGACAATGCATACACATTTTTAAAACTGTTTCTTTGGGAAGAATACAACATCTACGACAGTAGACAGGAAAAGCCTGATGGACCTCTGTGCGCTGACCACCCAGCTCCGGCAGCAACCCCGTCACAGCCGGCTGGTTTCCTATTATTTTAAAGCAAATGCCAAACGTATTATTTGATTCTTTAAGGTTTCGGCAGGTTTCCAGATGTTAAGGGCTCTGGAACATAAAGCTGTCATAACCACAGCACCGTCATTCTAGACGTCATCTATTTTAAATCAGGGGAGAGCAGGGATCAGACAGTAGAGAGAATGTGGAGTCGGGGGAAACTTTTAGGAGACGTGATGCTGAACATGTTTATAGAGTGAGGAGGAAGGCTACTGGAGAAACAGAGATTTAACTGTCACGAGAAAGAGAAGCTGGCTGACGTAGTCAGGTCCCAGAGAAGTAGGAAGCCGTGGGGCCGAGGGACCGCTGGTCTGGAGAGGCTTGCAGAGGAGGAGGAGCATCTTCTGGGCTGGAGGGAAGCCTCTAGGCGCCCTTCTTTGATGGCTTTTCTGATATCTCCCTTTCAATGCCTGTTCCTGTTACTCTGGTTGCATAACAACTTATCCCAAAACTCAGTGGTGTAAAATGACCGCTTATTATGTTCATCAATTCTGTGGGTCAAGAATTCGGATGGAGAACAGAAGATGGCTTGTCTGCTCTGTGATGTCTGGGCAGGAAAGCTGGACTGGAATAATCTGAAAACTGGCTCACCCCCGGGTCTGGTGTGTGGCGCTGGCTGTTGGCCAGGGCCCCTGCCCTCCCCTTTGGCCTTCTGTGTGCCCACCCCCCGCACCCCCCGGGCTAGTCTGGGCTTCCTCACAGCACTGTGGCCTGGCTCCCAGGCTGAGTGTCCTCAGGAAGCGTGGGCCAGGCGGAAGCTGTACCCTACCGGGGATTTTGCCTTGGAAGGGACACAGCGCCTCTTCTGCCACATTGTATCGTTTGGAGCCTTCACTAGCCCAGGTTCAAATGGAGGAGGCGTTCTTCAGTGAAAACATTAGGGGCAAAACGTTTAATTTCTTTTCCCGAATTAAAGAGAATTTTACTGATTTCTCTAAGCACATTTATTTCTTTAACGGTGTAAGATTTTGAGTAGCCCTCAAGAACGTAAAATATGAGTCTGTTGGTTAGCTACATTTTCACGGAATATGTATACAAACATGCCTAGGATGAACACAGCTATGATTATAAATTCTGCAATGTATGTAGTATTTTATAAATTAACTTCAGGAAATATTCTTAAACTTATTGTCTGTATGTTGTTTATTTTCAAGATGAATTTATTTCTGCCATTTAGTCAGTAGGTAATTGTTTTGTCAGTAGGAAAATTGGTTTGTCTTTTTCCTTCTCTGAAATGAACTCTCAAGACATTTTTAATTGCTCAAATTTGTTGATGACAGGTGGCTGGAGCCCCAGTTTTGGAAAATTACCGAATCTCTGCACTTTTGAGCCTTAGCCAACCATTTCCTGGAATAAACTGACTCTGGGTAATGAAGGTGAACCAAATTATCCCAAAGGTTTTGCAAGGGCAGATTCTCAGCCTCCTCCGGAGCAGCAGCTGCTGCCATCACCCACCCAGGGGACTGTGGCTGAAAACTCACGCAGATGCCTGTGTTGTCAGCAGCTCTGCCTGATGGTCTCCGTGGGCTGGGAAACCTGGAAGCAGGTGTGTGAAAGACGTTAAAGCTTGAAGACCACTGATAGGCCAGGAAGGGGAGGGGAAAGGCAGAAGGGAGGGGACACAGGAGCACGAGGCATTCGCGGTGTGAACGGCGCGCCGTCGGGAGCGATGGCGTTACTTGCGTACAGTGGTACTTCGCGCTCACGGGGCTGCGCCCGCGGAGTGAGGGTGGCAGTGTGCTTTGTAGATGAGCACTGACATTCTTCTGGGGGATCTTGGGAAAATACCGTACTTGTCTGAAACTGGCAAACCAGTCCAAGAATCGTTCCCCTTGCCGATCAGCAGGTGCCTGCGGCGCCTGGGGTCTGGCCTTGTGACCTCAGACACAGGGGAGCACGAGCGTCTGCCCAGAAGGTTCCGGTTAACTGAGAGTGCTTTCCTTGTGCATTCTGATGTTAGTTCAGTGTGAGGAGCTTGGCCGTAAGAAAGCTTAGCCACCACGGTTGAACTTTCCTGGGGGTTCTTTCTTTCCTGTCTCGCTGAGAAGTAAGTACGATGTGTTGAGACGTGCTGGGCTTAGCAGCCCAAGACTGTGACTGATTTGGGAACCACTGGAGGGCTCTGAGAAACCGTTAGTAGCCTGGAGGTCAGGGTTGAGGGGCTTTGATTTTAAAAATTCAGTAGAAATAAGGTTTCCTTTCACAAGCTCTTTCCACATGGGCCACATAAAGTCGAAAACTGGGGAGAGCACATAACTAAACTCACATGTTTTTAAAGTAAAAAATTAAGTATTTTGGTATTGCAACCAGTATATTACGTTTCAGTGAAACTGCAGGGAATTTTTCCCATAGGGTTTATGTTCTCATAAACTGTGTTCTTAGTTTCTTGCTCTTTGGGGGGTCATCCTTCTTTCACTAGCTACTAGGATGGCACGAACTTCCCATCCCACATCCTGCTGAAGGCACCACACATCACAAGCATTGTTGGGATTTTCAGGGAACTGCCCGTTTATGGTGGAGAACTTTCCAGCCCTCCCACTAGCTCTGCTTCTCTGCGCTGTGCTCACCCTTTCTCTTACTCAGTCACCACAGCAGCACTGGCACAGGCTGCTGTGTGCAAGGCCTTGCTGGATGATTGGGTTGGTGGGTTTTCCCCACGTGCTGTGGGAGAGGAGACTACTTGAAGTTGCAGATTAGCAACCTCTGCTTCTAAAGTTCTTGCTTCTTGTTATAAAAGGGGATTTCTCACCGACCCTCTCGCTCCTAACAACTGGTCTGCTGTGACCGCTTCACTTCCACACTTAACCTCCTAAGCTGGGCCTCTCCCCTTACCTGGCCTCTGTCCTGGTCTGACAGCCTCCCTCACACACGCCTTGGCCGTGGCCGGAAGACTCACAACAGGTAACTTCCCTGTGCAGCTCGCGCCTGCGCGAGCCTTCTTCCTGTCGAGCCTGAGTTATTTTTACAATTAAGACAACAAACTACAGCAAAATGGACCATTGTAATGCCCTTCTAAATAACTTTTCTGTTTGTCTAGATCTCGCTCTTAAGCACACAAAGAACCAGAAAAGCTTTCCAAGCCCAGCTCTTCTCTCCTTTGTGCGGCTGGGGTTCTGCAGGAGCCTCGTCGTCGGGGGCGGGGTCTCCGTGGGTAGAACGAGAAGCAGAGCAACTGTTTTCCTTCTTTCCAGGGAAGGTCTCAGGGGTGTTCTGTTTCATTTTTTCCTTCTTGCCTATTCTTTTAAAATGAAACATTAAAAAAAACAGTGTAATTTATTTCTCTCTCATCTCTTTCATCCTTGACAATCTATTCTGTTCTCCTCTGTGACTGAACCAAGCCTCTAGAAAAGCTCTCTTAGTGTCAGATTTCTCCTTATGTTGCATAATAGTGAAAGGCATGTTTTCCTTGATTTTGCTCCAATACGACAACGATAATGCTGGGAAAAAAACACAGGTAATTAGTGAAAAAAAAAAAAACAAAAAACAGTCTAAATACTTTGATTGAGAAGAAGTGTTTCTTCTGTAACTGACAGTGCTCAGACGTTGTAGTCAAGAGTGCCATACTGGTTTTTCCTCTTTGGATACCTGTACGTATCAGAGATTGCGTGGTGTTCTGAAGCACCTGTGACTACGTACTTTATCTAATGCAGGTACTGGCCTCACTTCTTGAGGGGAGCGAGCCTGAGGTTTCACGGAAGCCTTTGGCGTTAACCCTGCCAGTTACTGAGAGCTGTCGTTCTGCACTTCTCTCGTCAGCTCCGTCCGCGTTTACTCTGGGTTGTGAAGCTGCTGCCGTGTGCGGGCACACCTAGAGTTGCCGTGTCCCCCTGAACGAGGGGGGACCTGAACGAGCCCCTACAGTTGTGTGCTGTCCCTGTCCATCCTTAGCACTGTTCTTTCTTTTGGTTTTAACTTTCTAACAGTAATATAACCACTCCTTTTTTTTTTGGATTAGTGTTTCATGCATTATCTTTCCCTATCATTTTACTTTGAACCCATCTATGTCTTTATACTTGAATCATGTAGTTGGGTCTTGCTTTTCTATCCAGCTTAACAACTCAGCTGTTTAATTGGATCATTTAGAATATTTACATTTGATGTAAATATATGGTTGCTAGTTCCTTGTCATTCCACCAGTCTGTTGTTTACACCCTCTTTTTTTGCCTTCTTTTTAAATTTAGTTTTTCTATGGTTCCATTTTTCTTTAATATTCTCTTATCAAGTATATTTGTTTTTTCCCCCACAGCGGCTGAAGGTTCACGTTGTACGTCTTTACCTTTACACGGTGTCTCTTCAGATAACGCGCAGCACTTCGCTGGGGCATGTCAACCTTAGGCTGCAGATTTCTATGATCTCCTCCCACCCTTTGTGTGGCTAGTGTCAAGTATTTCACCTCTGTGTGTTACAAACCCCACAATATTATTGTCAGTAACTAGTAGTAGTTCATACTTATTAATACGATTTTCATTTTCAGCAGCCAGTTATCTTAACTGACATTTTATTATAATTTTTTATCTTGAAAGGTGATTCCACACAAGAAGTTGCAAAAGAAATACAGAGGATTTCCATGTTTTCCTGCCTTCATTCAGCTTACTTCTCTGGTATTTCCCATCACCCATAATAATACTTTCAAAACCAGGAAATTGGCACTGGCACGCTACCATTAACTCAAATATATAGCTTATCTGTGTTTCACCAGCTTTTGCATAGATTTTACATGCAGTGTTATCACATGTGTAGATTTGTGTAACCACAAACACAATTAGTACACAGAACTCTTCCATCTCCACAAAGAAACGCTTTGTTTCAGCCCTTAATGGATGTGCCTTCTCCCAAACCTCAGCCTCTGGAAACCGCTAATCTGTTCTCCATCACTGTAACTTTGTCATTTTGAGAATTATGTATAAATGGAATCTTATATGTAACTCTTTGGAATTTCCCTCTTTCCCCCCCCACTCAGCACAGTGCCCTTGAGATGCATCCAAATTGTTGCATGGAGCAGTAGTTAGCTGTCTTTATTGCTGAGTTGCACTCTGGTGTATAGATGTGTCATGTTTTTGAAAACATCTATTCACCCATTAAAAGACATTTATCTTGTTTCCAGTTTTTGGCTATTAGTAGTAGAGCTGCTATGAACATTAATGTCCAGGTTTCTGTGTGAACATACGTTTTTAGAATAGATCAGCACACCGCTGTGCAGTCGCTGAGTCGTATGTAAGTGTGTACTTACTTTCATGAGGAACCGTCAGACTGTCTTTTTCAGGCTGGCTCTATCCTGCACGTCCTCACCAGCAATGTGCCGGAGAGACCGTTGCTCTGCATCCTTGTCAGTGCTTGGCGCTGTCAGAGTTTAGTTATTCTCACGGGTGTGCAGTGCTGGCTCACCATGGCTTTGCTGGCAGTTGTTGAGTTCCTTTGCAGATGCCCGGCCTAGAGACAGCGCTGTGCCAGTCAGCAGGGCCTTCTCAGTGAATGTAAGTGCACGTGCCGTGCGTATTCACAGTAACTTTCATCGATCTGGTAAACAACATAATACCAAGACAGGAGTACCACCTAAACCATCACAAAAAAGCAGAAGTTTGTAACCCTCTTACCCATGGAATTAGCAGTTTTAACTTTTCCACACGTTTTCGTTTTCTCAAATGACGTGGTGGCTTAGGGATCGTCAACTTCTGCACGGGGAGCGGAGTCGTCGGGACCGCGGGGAAGTACTTAGTTATGCTTAGGTCAGATAAGAGAGCCGATGCCCTGGTTCCCAGAACCTCCACGACGTGGTTGTGTTGGCTGCTACGTCTGCAACCTATACATTTGTCTGTTTTCAGAGTCTGAAATTTAGCCCGCCATTGTTTACTTCAGTTGCATTTTTGAAGTGTAGAAAACAGGCCTTTAAGAGAAGAGCTGAGCTCAGCTGCACTGTGCTGATGTGAGAGATGCGGACCTCAGCAGGATCTCAGTTCCAGCCGCTTCTCCCATCCCCTCTTGCTCAACCCCAAACTGACCCCTGGTCAGTGGCTAAACGGCAGCCTCAGAAGGGCTGTCTGCTCCTTGATGAACCCCACCTTGGTCTTCCCGTGCCTTACGAGAACTTGAACAGTAAACAATTCTTTGAACATAACTGAACTTTGACTAACCTTCCTCAGTCCATCCCTTAAAATCTTCAGACTTCTTGGTCCCCCACAAGACACTTATCTGGAACTGTTGTCATGTTGCAATGCCTTTAATAAAGGCTTAAGCTAGTGGCTTTTGGTCTCTTTGTTGGTTTTCTCCTTCCTAACTGCTGACGTGCACTTGATTCCACTCTGTTAAATAACAAAACTTCAAATGAGTAAACTTAAATTGGTTTTATTAAATGATTCATGAACTGGGCAGCATCCTGTCTAGCAAGTAGAAAGGAGGTCCACTGAGCTGTAGAAAAGGAAAGATTTTAAAGGCTGAAAGGGGGCAGAAAAAGGAAATTATTAGCAAATAATGCATCATTTCAGGGAAGGTTGCCCCCTGAGGTGAGCGAAAGGGCCTGTGAGACGGATCAGCCCATGGGTGCTGACCAGTTGACCCCAGGCTGACCGGCTAACGGTTACATCCCCAGGCGGGGTGGGGCCAGGTGCAGGTGGTGTGGGTGGCTGACACTGCACTTAGGTTAGGTGCTAAGTCTTGGTTGCTGACCTGGGGTTTAGCACAGGTAACTCCATTTTGGGGCTACTTCCTCCTTCTTAGCAGCCGTGACCTTGGGCTGGGAAGTAGAGAATTAGTCCCTTGGAGTTTTGCCCTGACGTGTTCAGAATGTGCTGCTGGCCACCAATCCCCCTTCTCTCCCTGCACGGTGCATTTCAGGATGGGGTGAAGATGCCAGTGCACTTCCCCCAGGTACTTCAGCAACCGTGTCGCAGGCTGGGGTTCAGGGTTTGTTTACAGATCCTTTGTTTCCTTTTGAGGTAAAACTTACACTCAGTGCGTAGACCTGTGTAGCCCACACACCTCCAAGACGCAGAGCATCCGCACGCCCAGGAACCAGGAAGCCTTCTCCGCTTCCCTCCAGGAAAAGACTCTGCTGCAGCCGCCGGAGGCAACCAACATTCTGATTTTCCTTTCCCCGTAAATTACTGTTGCATGTTTTATAACTTTTTGTAAATAAAACGATAGATTATGTCCTCTTTGTCTGCCTGGCTTCTTTTGTTCAGAACAATGTCTTGGAGATTCAGCCATTGTTGGGCGCATCAGTAGTCGGTTCCTGTTTATGACGTCATGTGTCCGCTGCGTGGACTTCACAGCATCCGCTACATGAGTATCGTGTGGTTTGCTTCTCCAGCCACCTCTTTGTGGGCACCTGGGCTGTTCTGGTTGTGGGTTGTTACACCTAAAACTGCTGTGACCACACTTGTACAGGGCATTTGGGGGGCAAACGTTTTCACTTCTCTCAGGTAGATAACCAGGAGTGGAAATGCTAAGTCATGTTGTAGACCCTGCCAGAAGTTTCCGGACAGTGGTTGGTCCAGTTTGCACTTCCACCAGAGATGTCTGAGAGTCCTTGTGGCTGCAAACCCTTGCCAGCGCTTGGTGTTGCCAGCCTTCTGATTTTAGTGCGTAGTGGTACCTCACGCAGTTTTGATTCACGTTTCTTGATGATAAGTGACGTCAAGCACTTTTCCCTGTGCGTATTGGCTGTTCATATGTTTTCCTTTGTGAGCTGTCCAAGTTTTTTGCCTGTATTTGAGTTGTTTGCCTTTTTATTGTTGACTTGGAGGAATTGCTTTGTATATTCTGATGACAACCCCCTGTCACGGACAGGTTTTGGAAATATTTTTCCCTGCCCGTGTCTTGCCTGTTCCTTTTCCTAATGGGAACTTTTTTTTTTTTGTATGATGTGAGTCTTAATCTTTCAGTCACAATGTCAATATACTTAAAGGATCACATCATGATTAAAAGCATGCAATCCAGGTCTTCTTAGTCCTGCTCTGAAGGTCTCAATTTACCAGAAAACACAACAGAGACGCACAGGCCTCTACACTGGCGACACCGTCTGAAACTGTCTGTGACTTACAGGCCCCCCCCTCCCCTCCCCTCCCCTCCCCTTCCTGTCTTCTCTGTGGAGTCATCTTATTTGGGACTCACGCTGCTTTCTGCATTTGTAGGTTTGTGTGTTTTGCCGCTTGGGGAGCTTTTCATGTTTATTTTCCAAGCACTTTCCCAGCGTCGTCTTCTTTCTTCTCTCCCAGCACTTAGGCTGCATGAATATTCACTCTCTGAGGCCCCACGAGTCCTTGGGGCTCTGTCCAGTCGTTTTCCGTTTGCTTTTCCTCTGCTGTGCAGATTGGGTAATTTCTGCTGTTCTCCATTGAAGTCCTCAGACTGTCTCTCCCACCCCTTTCAATCTGCTGTTGGGTCCATGCGCTGAGTTTCTTAAGATTTTGGTTATTGTACTTTTCAGTTCTAAAATGTTCATTTTGTTCTTCTTTATATCTTTTATTTTTTGCTGAATTTTTTCATTTGTTTCAAGTGTGTTTGTAATTCATTGTTGAAGTGTTTTTATGATGGCTGCTTTAATATATTTTTCAAATAATTCTAATACCTCTTGACATCTGTTTATCTTTTTTCATTCAAGTGGAGATCTTCCTGATTCTTGGTATGATAAGTGATTTGGGTTGAAACCTGGATCATTCTCTTTGGGGTATTATTTTATGTGAATTTTGATCTTATTTAACCTTCTGGCTTAAATACAGTGTAAGTTTGAATATCTGGCTTTCTCTACTGCTGCCAGCAGGGGAAGTGGGGGGCGGGGCACTGCAGCATTCCTTCAGGTGATGGTAGAATCCCACGTCCCTCACTTGGCTCCCCTGCCTCAGGGAGGGCCTTCTCATTAGTTTAGGGTGTGGGTGAGAGCTTTGATTTCTGACGATGCCGCCCTGGCAGGTGTGGGTAGTGTCTTGTTATTGCCCCATATGTGTTAACCCACCAGTCCCAGCGTGTGGGGAAGGCTGCCTCCTTACTGCTGAGCAGTGGTGAGTGTCTGCACGAGGCGTCCTCTGACACCACTCAGGTGGGAAGAGGGGGCCCCTACTGCTGCTGGCTGAGGAGCAGGCCAGGCTGCCTGTGTGGTCTCCACTGACACCGCTGCCGCTGCCGGGGGGGAGGAGGGAGGGTCTTCATTGCCTGGTAGGGATCAAATCTCTGGCTCTGCACTTGGTTTTGCTGGTGTGGTCACAGGTTTTTTTCTGTTGTGTTTTGCTGGAGTAGACCAGTTACTGCCTAAAATTTTCCTCCCTGCGAGCCTGTCCTTTCCTGGTCCTTTGTCTCGGGAGAGCAGGCTTTCGTGCGTGTGTGAGTGCGCGCGCCACGCCACATATATCGGTTCTGTGACCGGTGGAACTTCCACTTTGCTGGCTCCTTCAGCTCACGTCTGGGCATTTTGAGGCAGAAAGAAGATGTGCTGTTCACTGGGTCCTGCGGTCTCCAGCTGGTCTGCTTTCTCACCGCCTTTCAGAATCTCCTTATGTTTGTGCTACACGTCGTATCTAGGGGCTTTCATTGATTTAGCAGAAGGAACAGGGACAAGCGTGTCTACTTTAGCTTCCTAGGATGAGAAACCTGTTTATTTCCATGGCATCTTGCCTATTATCTTGTAATATTTTTCTTATGGTTTTTTTTTTCTGCTTCAACCACTCCAGCCTGTGCTTACTGATCACATGGCATATGTTTTTCCTTCCATTTCTTTTACCATGTGTGTGTCTGTAAATTAATGAGTCTCTTTCTGACAGGATATAGTTGTGTTTCACTTTTATTGATCTTGATCACCTCTGCCTTTTAATTGGTGTGGCTAGTTCACTAAAATTTGATATAATTATTTGTGTGGTTTTAATCAGTATTACCAGTTAAACATTTTAATTTATGTTCTTTTCTGTTTTCCTCCTTTTATATCTTCTTTTGGATTATTAAGTATTTTTAAATGAATTGCATTTTGATTTATTTATTCACTTTTCACCTCTCTTTGCATTGCTTTTTCGGTGGTTGACTTGGGGGTCAAATACACATCCTTAGCTCTCATCATGTACTTAGAGTTAATGTTGCGTCATTTCATGTAAACTGTAGCAGCCTCGCCACTGTGGAAGTCCGCCTGCCACCCCAGTCCTTTACATTGCCACTCAGCTATGTATTCTTTTCATATATGTCTTACTAGAAAATGTTTTGTTTTCCTCTAAACAGTATTGTAAACAAATTAAGAGAAAGTTGTTTCTTATGTTTACTCACACGTTAACAATTTCAGGTGCTCTTTTTTTCGTTCCTGAAGTGATGTGCTTCCTCTGGTATAATTTCCCTTCAGTCTGAAGAATTCCTTTTGGCGATCCTTGCAGTGCAGTTCTGCTATGGATAAATCCCCTTAATTTTCTTTTATTGGAAAATGTCTTTCTTTTTGCTTCATCCTTACAGAATGTTTTCACTGGATGTAGAATTCTGCACTGGCAGATTTTCCTTTCAGCAATTACAGGACGGTGTTCAGGGGTCTTCCTGCCTCCGTTGTTTCTGATGGTAAGTGTATTGTTATTGAACTCCTGTTCGCCTCTGTGTAATGTGTTCTGTTATTGCTCCCTTTAAAGATGTTTCTCTCCAGCAGTTTGACTGGGAGGTGCCTAGACATGGTTGTCTTCACATATCTGGTCTGGCTGTGCTGAGCTTCTTGAATCTATACAATGAAGCCTTTCTCCAAATTTGCAGTTTGGGGCCATTATTCATTTTTTTTGTTTGTTTGCCCAGTTCTCTCTTTCCTCTTCTTGTGGTATCTGGATTGCCTGTGCTAGACCTTTGGACATTGCATAAAATGTTCCTAGAGCTATATTCTTCTTTTTGCAACCATGTTTTCTTTTTCTTTCTCTTCCTGAACTGGATGATTTCTATTCATATAGCTTCAAGTTTACAGGTTCTTCCACTGTCATCCCCACTATACTATTGAATCCATCAGTGAATTTTTAATTTTAGATTTTGTATTTTTCATTTCTGAAATCTCCATTTTGATTTTTTTATGTCTGTCTGCCTAGTGATATTGCCTATCTTTTTGTTCGTGCGCTGCACATGCATTTCCCCTTACCTCATCAAACACTGTTTTAATAGCAGCTGTAACGTCTTTGTTGGTACTGACAGCATCTGAGTCATCTCTGGGTTGGCGTCTGCTGGTTGTTTTTTTCCCTTGAGTAAGGGTGCCTTTTCCCAGTTCACATATTGACTAGTTTTGTATCTGATTCTAGAAATTGTAAATATTATGTTGTAGAGACTCTGATTTCTGTTATATTCCTCTAAGGAACTTTGACTGTTTTATTTAGTATATGGTTAACTTGCAGACCCTTTACCGCCTATAGTGTTGTCTGTTCAAATGCCAATTTATTCAAGCCTTGTATGCAAGCTATATTGAGTCCGTCCTCTGCATGCCTGCTTCAGGGCTTAGGCAGACTTGGGCAGTGTTCATCCACAAAGTTTAGGGGCTCTTCTTTCCTGGCTTATCTCCCCTGGGACACCTCCTTTCACCTTCCGGCAGCTGTGGCTGCCCTGGTTCCTCAGGCAGAACAGCAGTGGGCTTTGCATGAGAATTTTAATCACCCTGCAGTGCACCGAGACTACCGTCCCTGGAGACTCACCTGTGTCTGTCCCTTCCTCCAGAGGCAACTTCTCTCCAAAGCCTTCCTGCTTTTTGCTCACTTTTCAGATCGTGCGGTATTTAAAAATTGTGTCCGGAGTTTATACTTACCTGCTAGAGGACTGGTTTCTAGAAGCCTGCTCCAGCATACCTCAAGTGGAAGCCAAGGCTTTGTTTTAAGTATTCCTTATGATTTTCCAGAAGGTTCTCTGCAATAAATCTGGTCACAACCTAAGATTAAGAATTGGTTGCTTAACCTCTCAGATCCCTGTCTAATTACCTGAAATGTTAGAGACGATAACGGTGAATAACCATTGTGGTGTCATTTAACCATCTACTCATCAACAAGTGGGTGGTATTTTACGCTAAGTGCTTTGAGGGCGTTGTCTCATCGAGTCCTCACTAGATCGCTGTGCAGGCACAAGACATCCCTAGACAGGTGGCGTCATGAACCCAGTTTCATGATGAGAGCCAGGGCTTTGCAGAGCTTGAGCATTTCCCCCAGATGAGAACCCAGCTCCTTCTGACTCCAGAACCTGAACTTTTGAGCACAAATCAATGTGCCTGCTGAGACTACTTCTAGGGTTGGAAACCAGTAAAGCCACACAACACGCCCTGTGGCTGTGGAGCTGCAGGGAAGGGGAGCCGGGGAGCACTCAGGGGGACGCCGATACCTTCCTGGGAAGCACTCGGAGCTCCTAGGATTCCACGTTTCCCTCTGCCACGTTTACGTGGGAGGGGTTTAGTCACGGTGCCGAAGGCGTGACTGTTAGACCTGAATTCTTGACAACTGTCATCATAAATAGAGGTGGCTTTTTAATTTGGATGTTTTTACATATTTAAAGCTAGAGATTAAGAGAATAGGGAGGTGTGCAAAAAAGGCCTGTTTTGAATCAAAGAGGAAGCACTAAGTTAAGCAGCATTGTTTTCTGCACTGTGGTCAGAGGCTCTGCCCACCTGTCCTCCAGCGCTGGAATCGTAATAGTAATAACAATAGACGCTAACATTTATTAAGCATTTAGCGAGCTCCAAGCTTTGTGCCGAGCTATTATGTCTTATTTTATTTCCCGCAGAAATTCTGTGAGGTGGGTCACACGGCCCCCAGGAACCTGGGGGAAGCATCTTGTCCAGGTTTGCGTCAATAGCACACATGGCGCTGGAACCTGCGCTCAGAGATGTGAACTCTGAATCACTCTCCCACCTCTCGTGACAGGACTTCTCCTATTTGTGAAAGGGTGTTCTTGCCACTTCTGGGCGTATGTCATGAATTTATTTGATCAGCATTTTTCTTTATTGGCATTCGGACAGTTTTCACTGTGTCCCGACTCTCCTTGGCTGGATGTCATCACAGAGGCAGGCTGTCCTAAGGGAGCAGGAGAGAAGTTCTAGACTCCTTGGCAAGGGCTGGGAGGCCCCGGTTAAGTCTATGTGATGTTGCAGTCTCGTTCAGTAAACTCCAGACTGCTAGAGCCTGTAGAAAATGGAAAAGGATACAGTACGGCGGATAAAATGGAGAATTTTAACAGGTTGAACGTGCATGGCTTCTACTGACATGACACTTCCTCAAGAGTTAAATTAGGTACGTTTGTTAATAACCTAAAGGAGGCAAGAGACGCTTGCTGTTCTTTGGGTGCACGTCTTCTCTGTGGGTCCTCCTGCCTGTCTCGGCAGCGTTCTGGGGGACATGGTCAAAGTCTGACCCGGGACATCAATATGAGCTGCACTTCTGTTGGTGAAGAAGCGTGTACACAGGGTCGCAAAGGGGAGCAACTGGATTATTTCCTCAGACACTTTGCAAATAACAGATCTTAAATACACAACCATGTTGGCAAAAGAAGTAACAGTCGCTTGTTGTTTCTTTAATGGTTATATTGAAATGTCAGCAGGGGAGTGGCTCCTGGAAGGTGAACATTTCTAGCCACAAACTGTTGCGTGTGTAGCAAATACGGATCTGCACACAATAGATGTTAGAAAATCACTAAACAGATGTAAATGAGTAGCCAACCAATTATTCCCTGTAGAATTTCTTTTCCTTTATTTTGAAGGGAATATTTATGGGCCTACGTGTCTTGAGTTTTTATTTTTTGGTACAGTTCCTGTTTCTCTTAAAATTCACTAAAGGTCATTCATGAAATATATCATTATAGATAATTTCAAATACGTAAAGTTATGATTCAAAATAAGCGTTTTGTCAAAAAACATAGTTTAGCTTTATAAATATGACAGATATTTGATACAATACATGTCAATCTTTATTTGAAGTTCGCAAAGAAAGCCCAACGGAAAAAACCTGTCGCTGCGGCATACCACACTCACAAATCAGAGGAGGGAGCCCGATGATCCAGCAGGCGCTGGGAAAGCTTTGAGTCACATTCAACATTGATTGATGTCAAAGACGCCGTTGGGAGACCAGGCAGGAAAAGAGTATTTTCAGTTTGATGAAAGGTAATTTTCAGGAAATAACCATTGGTGAACTTGGAAAAAGCATTTCTGTTCAAGTTAAAAGCATGAGGGTCCCACAGTCTTTGCTCCTTTTCACCTTTGTGCTGGAGGCTCTGGCCAGAGAAGCAGGAGGAGGAGGAGGAAACGTGGTCCGTCCGTCCATCAGAGCAGGGAGGCCAGAAGGGGGCCGGGAGGCACCCTGTGCGTCTCGTCTGCAGCTGTCTCCCCGTGAGCTTCCTGATGCACTAACCCTCCCCCCGCCACACACACCTAGCACCCAGCCCGTCACGACCAGCAGCCCTGTCTGTGGCTGACTGCTCTCTCTGAGGGCCACCTCTCACGGCGGGTGGTGGGTCAGGGCGGCTCCGCGCTGCCCCGCCACAGGCCTGGCCTCCTCCCTCCCTCCCTCCCTCCCTCCCCACCGCTCGTCCCTGTGAGTTACCTGCCAACTCAGCAAGGACTGACGGTCAGGGTTTGCTTCTTCTTTAGTCGTTAGGAACAGATGAACTTATACAGACTTTAACTGAAAGAGACCATTGGCCTTTTCTTTCCTCTGAACAATGTGACCAGTGCTTGCTTGCCCTGCAGCAGCTGACTGGCCCTTCCAGCTTGCGAAGACCCTGCAGCGTGCGTCCCGGAACTTCGGAACGGCCGCCCCGTGACAGGCTTGCTAGAACTCTACAGGAGAACAAGGTGCTCCGTGGCCCCGCGCTCTCCCACGCGTTCTGTGCTCTGCCCTCCTCTTTAGTAATCGTTTTGTCTCTCTGGCTATAGAGGTTGTGCCCACAGCAGGCCGTTCTGGTGGGCCGGGCTGTTAGGAGCACAGCCAGTGGGGTGCCCCTGGCATGTTTAGGGAGGGAAAGGACAGCTGGAGCAGCAGCGTTGCTGGTGTGCCACGTTGGCCGGCCCTTGACAGTACTTTCCCCGTGGCTCCTAAATCAGGAGCCGTCGTGCTACTGGCTCCTGCTGCAGAAGACCATCTTCTTGAACGCGTCCCTGAGCTCCGGGCTCCGGAAGGCGTATATGAAGGGGTCGATGACAGCGTTGCACATGATTAGCATGCCGTTCACCTGGAAGAGGGACATGTAGCAGGCACAGTAGGGGTCGGCAGGGCAGAACGTCACCAGGAGGACGTGCAGGACAAAGGGGGCCCAGCAGACGATGAAGACCCCGAGCAGGACGGTCAGTGTGAGGGCCCCTCTCATGTTGGCCCTGGGGAGGGTGGTGGTCCTCCTGGCGTGGGAGCGGGCCAGCAGGAACATGTGCACATAGAGGCACAGGGTGACGGCCAGCATCAGAGGAAACAGCGCCGTGAAGGCGATCACCGTGGGCACGTGATGGAAGAAGGCCACGATGGCGATGCCGCTGGCTGTGCAGCAGGCCCAGATGACCGCCAGGACCAGGGCGGCACGGCGCAGGGTCACGATGCGGGGGTACTGCAGGGCGTGGAAGATGGTGAGGTAGCGGTCGGCCGCGATCACACACAGGCTGCAGATGGAGCCCAGCAGGGAGAGGACGAACAGGGAGTCGACCACATCGTCTGCTGTGGTCTCGAAGCGGCCCCGAGGCTCGAGGTGCCCCCTGTTTCTGAGCACAATCAGGACGTTTTCCAGGACTTTGTACAAGCTGCCCAGCATGTCAGACATGGCCAGGCTGCAGATGAAGAGGTACGTGGGCGACTGAAGGTTCTTATTCCGGATCACAGCCAGGAGGACCATCAGATTCTCCAAGACCCCGATGACAGATATGGTGAAAAACAGCTCTTCCGGCAGAACCACGTGAGGACAGTCGGAACGATTTCCTGCCGTGTCATTGGCGCTGCCGGACAGATGGACAGCCTGCTGCACCATTGCTCACGGTGAAGGCGGGTGTTGCCGGGACTGGACAGAAAGCCTGGTTGGTTCCTCAGAATCTTCTTCTGGTTGCCGTTCTTGCTGAAGATCCGTGGCAGAAACCACACGGCCACCTAAGCAAGTGTAGGTAGAAATTTCAGTTGCAAAACAGACCACAGAATAAAAGCAAGTCACGTTAGCACCGAGGTTAGCACAACAGTGTGACGTTGACATGAGCAGTTTACTGCACCTTCATCTTAGCTGCTCCCTGAAAACACCTTTCGTGGGGCTTTGAGCCCAGGGATAAAGACTGCCTCTGTCTCTCCCCTTTCCCTCCTAACCCTTCGCACGAACCCAGCTGCATGCGAGGTGGGTCAGAACGGGGAGGGCCGCACACGGCCACGGTCCTCCACTCGGAGGTCTGATGGGGCGCTTGGGTCCTTCCCTGCCACGGCTTGTCTCTCTGGGTCACTGCCTGACCCTACAGCCTGTGGAAAAGGCACAGGCGTTGAGGTGCCCTTCCCACCGTTGACTGTGCAGTATGTGTTTTTACTTCTGTTTCAAAGGCAGAACTCACAGGAGCAGTATTTCTGGAGACTCCTAGGATTCTCAAGGTGTCCCTGGTTGGAGTTGAATTGTGGCAGGAGAGGGTATGGTTTCCGCAAGCAGAAGAGGGTCACAGCTCCTGACTGTGAGGGTCTGTGTCTGGTGTGCACGTGGGTTTTCCTGATTCACTTTCCAGGGGTCTGAAATCCATCCCACTTGCTTTTGCTGCTGTCGGTATTCACGGCGCGAGCACACGTGCTTTATACTGTTCCCCTCGGGAGGTGGAGCTCAGTCCCGGGCCAAAGTGCGCGGGAGGCCGGCTGCCCCCCAAGGCGGCCCTGGGGGAGGGTGTCTGGGCCGGAGGAGCTTTGCCCCAAGGGCCGCAGGCCCTCAGCACAGCATTTGGTCTTACACTGAAGTTGTCCTGGAAAGGAACTAATTTCCTTCCAAGGGGCTAGGAGCAGAGTTCAAGGCTTAAGGTGGAAGTTGCTGAGTCACGCAGGTAGGCCTTTGGGAAGGGAGTGGGGTGGCAGGTGTAGCTGCTGACGGGTCCCCCGGGGCTGACTGAGGTGTCCTGCGGCCAGGCACCCCCCACAGCCAGGTAACTGGGATGACTGGTCACTGTGGCCCTACCTGCTGAGGCCCAGGAGAGTGTGGGCGGTGGCAGCGTCCACACCTGCTGGGGAGCGTGGGCCTGTGACGGTGGGCTCTGTGCCGGCTGACTGGGCCTGGCGCCAGATATTTGGTCAGACCTGGGTGTGTCTGAGGGTGTTGATGAGATTAGCGCTTGCAGCAGCCGGCAGGGCAGCGTAAAGCAGGTCATCCTCCCCAGGGCAAGCAGGACTCGTCCCACAGGTTCAGGGCCTGAATGGAGCAAGTGGCCCTGTGAGTGAGGGCTCCTCCTGCTCTGGCCCCCTCCTGCCTCTGGACTCCCTGAGTCTCCAGGCTGCTGGCACTCAGACTGAACTGCACCTTTGGCTCCCCAGACTCTGCCTCGCTGACCGCAGGTCCGGTGCATCTCAGGGATTCCTTGTGACAGGTCTCTCTGTGTGTGTGTGTATGTGTTCTGTTTCCCTGGACGACATGGGCAAGTGCAGGGAGGAGGGCCTGGGCCCAGCGTGTACCACCCAGGGGGACTTCTGTCCGACACCCAGGTCCACCAGGTGTGGTCAGATTTGGTATGTGTTTTCAATCCTGCATTTGATGGTATAATTGATAAAGACAAAAAGAAGCATTGAAAGAAATGGTGGCACTGCTGAGGACGAGGTGGTTCTGAGACCCAGCTTCAGTCAGTGTGCCTTCTGGTGTGTGGCCACAAGCCCGTCCATACGGGGGCCCTGAGTTTGTGTAGAAGTGGAGTGATGTCCCTAGGCCATGGTCAGCAGGCCACTGAGTGTTACCTCGGGTTCAGGAACTGCGACCTCCCTGGCAGGTGGGGTCTGCAGGCTGTGTAACCGCATTCCTGGCAGAAGCGCTTCTGGTGCACCGCACTGCACACGCTGACTCGTTTAATTCTCTAATAACCCCATGAGGAGGCGCTGTGATGTCCCATCTGAAAATGGAGGGAACCACCTGGAAGGTCAGGTAACTGCCAGGGCCTTGCGCTGGATGGGTGTGCATTGGAGCACCCCAGCTGCCACACCGCGTCCCTGCCCCAGATTCCCTGGGGTGGCAACATCTGGCAGTAACCAGACACATTGCCCGCACCGCAACCCAAACTGCAGCAAAACCCGAACGTGCGCGTTTCTTCCCGACTCAGGGCGCTTCTCAGAGCCCTGCTGTGCTGTGCCCTGCTGTTCCCGCTTAGGGCCTGTTCACAGAAGACGCTAAGTGACAGAAGGAAGAAACTCATGTCATTAACACCTCCCGATGCCCTCTGCTGGCTGACCTCGGTGCGCCACAGAGTTCTGGTGAACGTGCCCGTAGGGTGGTGAGCCCCGCGGCCCGTGCCTGGCTCCGACCAGCGCACAGCCCTCTGCTGCTCTCCCGTCTGCTTTTGTGTCTGGCCCTTTACTCCAAGACACAGTGTGGGAGCACTTTCAGCTCCTTTCTGGGCCTGCAGTGTGCTGGGCAGTCAGCACCCACGAGTATTCTGAGATCCTGCCTCTGGTGACCTCCGTGGGTCAGGACTCCAGCCTCCGCCAGCCCCTCACGCTTCCTCTCTGAGCTCCTTTGGTGTAGATGTTGCGTTAACTCAGGCAGCACGCGTGCATATTTCAGGGGACAGAAATTATTTGGGAACCCTGTGTGGTGCTCTCTTCTGCTTTGGCGGAGCTGCAGACTACCCTGGGTGCCCAAGCACTGACGAGAAGCCCCCCACTTGGGCCCTCAGCATGAGGGGCGAGGTTAAAGTGGTCATCGTAATGGGAGACTCGAAGGGGGGTTTTAAAAGTTTTGGTCATTTCTTTTAAAAAAGCAGCGTGTTGGTAAACGTGAAGCGCGAGACGACGTTACTTGCGGGACATTTAGTCGAAAGTGGAACCGGCCCGCTTGGTGCTCTTTGCCGCCTGACGAGGTGCTATTAGTTCACTTTCCAGCTTCTGTAGGAAAAAAAGTGCCCGATGGGAGGCGCTTCTCTAACTTGACGCTGGAGTGCTCACATTCTTTGAGGCAGCACTCTTTGCTTTATCCGCGTGTGTCTGAAAATGCCTTTAGACCACTGAGGCCTGGACCTGAGTGAGCCCTGAACGGCGGCCCCCCGCGCCTCTCTGCCAGGGAGAGCGGTGTAAGGGCCACCCGTCTCTCCCCAGGCTGCTTCCCATCGGCCGGAACAATGGCTAGAATGACAGCCAAACAGAGCGTTTCAGAGAATGACACCAAGAATCATGGTCCCACCATGGAGAGAGAATCCATGTATTCTCAGCCTGTTTTGGAGCCCCCAGCAACCTGAGGACGGGACTGTTTCTTTTTTTCGCCTTCTGCTGACTCTGGCCTCACCCAGCCCGAGGTGCTGGCCGACTGAGGCCTCGTGCCGGGTGGAGCCTGAGCGCGGCCAAGTCTCTGTCCGCAGAGCGGTCTCCACATCTCAGTCCTCGTCATGCTGCCTCTCACCTCTGGGGTTCATTCCTTGCCTGAGGGCTTCGGCTTCTGGCCACGTCTCGGGGACTTGAGTCCCCAGAGTTGATGGCATCGTGGGGCAAACCAGTGTGGCCTCAGCTGGGGAATGCTCTTTGCAAAAGCAAAGGGAGCGTGGGCAACTGTAAAGTGTGATTTTTATATTGATTACTGTCTTTGACAGAAAATATAAAAGTATATCATTTTTATACTTTTGAAGGGCTCTGAGAGAAAGGAGAAGGCTCTGTTATTTGTTAACTTCCTATTAGGTGCCAGCCGGTACTTTGCCACATGCTGCGCAGGGTACCTCATTTTAATCCTCTTGTCAAAGATATGAGGTATTTCCCCGAATTTGCATCTAAGGGACTGAGGTGGAAGAGCCAGGAGACTGGTCTGATGTTCCACAGGCTTTAAGAGACAGAGCTGGGATTTAAGTCAAGTACGCTTGGCTCCAAAGATGCTTATCTGCTGTAACAAATCAGTTCATCTGGTGCTTCTATAAATACTTACTTGATCAGGAAATTTTTTTGGCTTTAGTAGAAATGAAAACAAAATAATTTAATCTGACCAATTCAGGATGGTTTTCCCAAGTCTCTGTCAAAGATTATCAAAGAAACTCAGAGAAGAGCAAGGCTCCGTAACCTGGTTGATAAGGGACAGTGACGGCTGGTGAGGTTGAGGAGGGAGAGTGACGGCTGGTGTGGTTGAGGAGGGACAGTGACGGCTGGGTGGTTGAGGAGGGAGAGTGACGGCTGGGTGGTTGAGGAGGGAGACTGACGGCTGGGTGGTTGAGGAGGGAGAGTGACGGCTGGGTGGTTGAGGAGGGAGAGTGACGGCTGGTGTGGTTGAGGAGGGAGAGTGACGGCTGGTGTGGTTGAGGAGGGACAGTGACGGCTGGGTGGTTGAGGAGGGAGAGTGACGGCTGGGTGGTTGAGGAGGGAGACTGACGGCTGGGTGGTTGAGGAGGGAGAGTGACGGCTGGGTGGTTGAGGAGGGAGAGTGACGGCTGGTGTGGTTGAGGAGGGACAGTGACGGCTGGTGTGGTTGAGGAGGGACAGTGACGGCTGGGTGGTTGAGGAGGGAGAGTGACGGCTGGGTGGTTGAGGAGGGAGAGTGACGGCTGGGTGGTTGAGGAGGGAGACTGACGGCTGGGTGGTTGAGGAGGGAGACTGACGGCTGGGTGGTTGAGGAGGGAGACTGACGGCTGGGAGGTTGAGGAGGGAGAGTGACGGCTGGGTGGTTGAGGAGGGAGAGTGACGGCTGGTGTGGTTGAGGAGGGACAGTGACGGCTGGGTGGTTGAGGAGGGAGACTGACGGCTGGGTGGTTGAGGAGGGAGAGTGACGGCTGGTGTGGTTGAGGAGGGACAGTGACGGCTGGGTGGTTGAGGAGGGAGACTGACGGCTGGGTGGTTGAGGAGGGAGACTGACGGCTGGGTGGTTGAGGAGGGAGACTGACGGCTGGGTGGTTGAGGAGGGAGAGTGACGGCTGGGTGGTTGAGGAGGGAGACTGACGGCTGGGTGGTTGAGGAGGGAGAGTGACGGCTGGGTGGTTGAGGAGGGACAGTGACGGCTGGTGTGGTTGAGGAGGGACAGTGACGGCTGGGTGGTTGAGGAGGGAGACTGACGGCTGGGTGGTTGAGGAGGGAGACTGACGGCTGGGTGGTTGAGGAGGGAGACTGACGGCTGGGTGGTTGAGGAGGGACAGTGACGGCTGGGTGGTTGAGGAGGGACAGTGACGGCTGGGTGGTTGAGGAGGGAGAGTGACGGCTGGGTGGTTGAGGAGGGAGACTGACGGCTGGGTGGTTGAGGAGGGAGACTGACGGCTGGGTGGTTGAGGAGGGAGAGTGACGGCTGGGTGGTTGAGGAGGGAGAGTGACGGCTGGGTGGTTGAGGAGGGAGACTGACGGCTGGGTGGTTGAGGAGGGAGACTGACGGCTGGGTGGTTGAGGAGGGAGAGTGACGGCTGGGTGGTTGAGGAGGGAGACTGACGGCTGGGTGGTTGAGGAGGGAGACTGACGGCTGGGTGGTTGAGGAGGGACAGTGACGGCTGGGTGGTTGAGGAGGGAGACTGACGGCTGGGTGGTTGAGGAGGGAGAGTGACGGCTGGGTGGTTGAGGAGGGAGACTGACGGCTGGGTGGTTGAGGAGGGAGACTGACGGCTGGGTGGTTGAGGAGGGAGACTGACGGCTGGGTGGTTGAGGAGGGACAGTGACGGCTGGGTGGTTGAGGAGGGAGAGTGACGGCTGGGTGCTTGAGGAGGGAGACTGACGGCTGGGTGGTTGAGGAGGGACAGTGACGGCTGGGTGGTTGAGGAGGGAGAGTGACGGCTGGGTGGTTGAGGAGGGAGAGTGACGGCTGGGTGGTTGAGGAGGGAGACTGACGGCTGGGTGGTTGAGGAGGGAGACTGACGGCTGGGTGGTTGAGGAGGGACAGTGACGGCTGGGTGGTTGAGGAGGGACAGTGACGGCTGGGTGGTTGAGGAGGGAGAGTGACGGCTGGGTGGTTGAGGAGGGAGACTGACGGCTGGGTGGTTGAGGAGGGAGACTGACGGCTGGGTGGTTGAGGAGGGAGACTGACGGCTGGGTGGTTGAGGAGGGAGAGTGACGGCTGGGTGGTTGAGGAGGGAGAGTGACGGCTGGGTGGTTGAGGAGGGAGACTGACGGCTGGGTGGTTGAGGAGGGAGACTGACGGCTGGGTGGTTGAGGAGGGAGACTGACGGCTGGGTGGTTGAGGAGGGAGAGTGACGGCTGGGTGGTTGAGGAGGGAGACTGACGGCTGGGTGGTTGAGGAGGGAGAGTGACGGCTGGGTGGTTGAGGAGGGACAGTGACGGCTGGGTAGTTGAGGAGGGAGAGTGACGGCTGGGTGGTTGAGGAGGGACAGTGACGGCTGGGTGGTTGAGGAGGGAGAGTGACGGCTGGGTGGTTGAGGAGGGAGACTGACGGCTGGGTGGTTGAGGAGGGAGAGTGACGGCTGGGTGGTTGAGGAGGGAGAGTGACGGCTGGGTGCTTGAGGAGGGAGACTGACGGCTGGGTGGTTGAGGAGGGACAGTGACGGCTGGGTGGTTGAGGAGGGAGAGTGACGGCTGGGTGGTTGAGGAGGGAGAGTGACGGCTGGGTGGTTGAGGAGGGAGAGTGACGGCTGGGTGGTTGAGGAGGGAGACTGACGGCTGGGTGGTTGAGGAGGGAGACTGACGGCTGGGTGGTTGAGGAGGGAGACTGACGGCTGGGTGGTTGAGGAGGGACAGTGACGGCTGGGTGGTTGAGGAGGGAGAGTGACGGCTGGGTGGTTGAGGAGGGAGACTGACGGCTGGGTGGTTGAGGAGGGAGAGTGACGGCTGGTGTGGTTGAGGAGGGACAGTGACGGCTGGGTGGTTGAGGAGGGAGAGTGACGGCTGGGTGGTTGAGGAGGGAGACTGACGGCTGGGTGGTTGAGGAGGGAGAGTGACGGCTGGTGTGGTTGAGGAGGGACAGTGACGGCTGGGTGGTTGAGGAGGGAGAGTGACGGCTGGGTGGTTGAGGAGGGAGACTGACGGCTGGGTGGTTGAGGAGGGAGACTGACGGCTGGGTGGTTGAGGAGGGACAGTGACGGCTGGGTGGTTGAGGAGGGACAGTGACGGCTGGGTGGTTGAGGAGGGAGACTGACGGCTGGGTGGTTGAGGAGGGACAGTGACGGCTGGGAGGTTGAGGACGGAGAGTGACGGCTGGTGTGGTTGAGGAGGGACAGTGACGGCTGGGAGGTTGAGGAGGGATAGTGACGGCTGGTGTGGTTGAGGAGGGAGACTGACGGCTGGGTGGTTGAGGAGGGACAGTGACGGCTGGGTGGTTGAGGAGGGAGAGTGACGGCTGGGTGGTTGAGGAGGGACAGTGACGGCTGGGAGGTTGAGGACGGAGAGTGACGGCTGGTGTGGTTGAGGAGGGACAGTGACGGCTGGGAGGTTGAGGAGGGATAGTGACGGCTGGTGTGGTTGAGGAGGGAGACTGACGGCTGGGTGGTTGAGGAGGGACAGTGACGGCTGGGAGGTTGAGGACGGAGAGTGACGGCTGGTGTGGTTGAGGAGGGACAGTGACGGCTGGGAGGTTGAGGACGGAGAGTGACGGCTGGTGTGGTTGAGGAGGGACAGTGACGGCTGGGAGGTTGAGGAGGGATAGTGACGGCTGGTGTGGTTGAGGAGGGACAGTGACGGCTGGGTGGTTGAGGAGGGACAGTGACGGCTGGGTGGTTGAGGAGGGAGAGTGACGGCTGGGTGGTTGAGGAGGGAGACTGACGGCTGGGTGGTTGAGGAGGGACAGTGACGGCTGGGTGGTTGAGGAGGGAGAGTGACGGCTGGGTGCTTGAGGAGGGAGACTGACGGCTGGGTGGTTGAGGAGGGACAGTGACGGCTGGGTGGTTGAGGAGGGAGAGTGACGGCTGGGTGGTTGAGGAGGGAGAGTGACGGCTGGGTGGTTGAGGAGGGAGACTGACGGCTGGGTGGTTGAGGAGGGAGACTGACGGCTGGGTGGTTGAGGAGGGAGAGTGACGGCTGGGTGGTTGAGGAGGGAGAGTGACGGCTGGGTGGTTGAGGAGGGAGACTGACGGCTGGGTGGTTGAGGAGGGAGACTGACGGCTGGGTGGTTGAGGAGGGAGACTGACGGCTGGGTGGTTGAGGAGGGAGAGTGACGGCTGGTGTGGTTGAGGAGGGACAGTGACGGCTGGGTGGTTGAGGAGGGAGAGTGACGGCTGGGTGGTTGAGGAGGGACAGTGACGGCTGGGAGGTTGAGGACGGAGAGTGACGGCTGGTGTGGTTGAGGAGGGACAGTGACGGCTGGGAGGTTGAGGAGGGAGAGTGACGGCTGGTGTGGTTGAGGAGGGACAGTGACGGCTGGGAGGTTGAGGACGGAGAGTGACGGCTGGTGTGGTTGAGGAGGGACAGTGACGGCTGGGAGGTTGAGGAGGGATAGTGACGGCTGGTGTGGTTGAGGAGGGAGACTGACGGCTGGGTGGTTGAGGAGGGACAGTGACGGCTGGGTGGTTGAGGAGGGACAGTGACGGCTGGGTGGTTGAGGAGGGAGACTGACGGCTGGGTGGTTGAGGAGGGAGAGTGACGGCTGGTGTGGTTGAGGAGGGACAGTGACGGCTGGTGTGGTTGAGGAGGGACAGTGACGGCTGGGAGGTTGAGGAGGGATAGTGACGGCTGGTGTGGTTGAGGAGGGACAGTGACGGCTGGGAGGTTGAGGAGGGAGAGTGACGGCTGGTGTGGTTGAGGAGGGACAGTGACGGCTGGGAGGTTGAGGACGGAGAGTGACGGCTGGTGTGGTTGAGGAGGGACAGTGACGGCTGGTGTGGTTGAGGAGGGACAGTGACGGCTGGGTGGTTGAGGAGGGACAGTGACGGCTGGGTGGTTGAGGAGGGACAGTGACGGCTGGGAGGTTGAGGAGGGAGACTGACGGCTGGGTGGTTGAGGAGGGAGAGTGACGGCTGGTGTGGTTGAGGAGGGACAGTGACGGCTGGTGTGGTTGAGGAGGGAGACTGACGGCTGGGTGGTTGAGGAGGGACAGTGACGGCTGGGTGGTTGAGGAGGGACAGTGACGGCTGGGTGGTTGAGGAGGGACAGTGACGGCTGGGTGGTTGAGGAGGGACAGTGACGGCTGGGAGGTTGAGGAGGGAGACTGACGGCTGGGTGGTTGAGGAGGGAGAGTGACGGCTGGTGTGGTTGAGGAGGGACAGTGACGGCTGGGAGGTTGAGGAGGGATAGTGACGGCTGGTGTGGTTGAGGAGGGAGACTGACGGCTGGGTGGTTGAGGAGGGACAGTGACGGCTGGGTGGTTGAGGAGGGACAGTGACGGCTGGGTGGTTGAGGAGGGAGACTGACGGCTGGGTGGTTGAGGAGGGAGAGTGACGGCTGGTGTGGTTGAGGAGGGACAGTGACGGCTGGGAGGTTGAGGACGGAGAGTGACGGCTGGTGTGGTTGAGGAGGGACAGTGACGGCTGGTGTGGTTGAGGAGGGACAGTGACGGCTGGTGTGGTTGAGGAGGGACAGTGACGGCTTGGTGGTTGAGGAGGGACAGTGACGGCTGGGTGGTTGAGGAGGGACAGTGACGGCTGGGAGGTTGAGGAGGGAGACTGACGGCTGGGTGGTTGAGGAGGGAGAGTGACGGCTGGTGTGGTTGAGGAGGGACAGTGACGGCTGGTGTGGTTGAGGAGGGACAGTGACGGCTGGTGTGGTTGAGGAGGGACAGTGACGGCTGGGTGTTTGAGGAGGGACAGTGACGGCTGGGAGGTTGAGGACGGAGAGTGACGGCTGGTGTGGTTGAGGAGGGACAGTGACGGCTGGGAGGTTGAGGACGGAGAGTGACGGCTGGTGTGGTTGAGGAGGGACAGTGACGGCTGGGAGGTTGAGGAGGGATAGTGACGGCTGGTGTGGTTGAGGAGGGAGAGTGACGGCTGGGTGGTTGAGGAGGGACAGTGACGGCTGGGAGGTTGAGGACGGAGAGTGACGGCTGGTGTGGTTGAGGAGGGACAGTGACGGCTGGGAGGTTGAGGACGGAGAGTGACGGCTGGTGTGGTTGAGGAGGGACAGTGACGGCTGGGAGGTTGAGGAGGGAGACTGACGGCTGGGAGGTTGAGGAGGGAGAGTGACGGCTGGTGTGGTTGAGGAGGGACAGTGACGGCTGGGTGGTTGAGGAGGGACAGTGACGGCTGGGAGGTTGAGGAGGGAGACTGACGGCTGGGTGGTTGAGGAGGG
Source organism: Vicugna pacos (assembly GCF_048564905.1). Taxonomy (NCBI): domain Eukaryota; kingdom Metazoa; phylum Chordata; class Mammalia; order Artiodactyla; family Camelidae; genus Vicugna; species Vicugna pacos. The sequence goes on from NC_133010.1 coordinate 28,279,034, forward strand.
ACAGTGACGGGTGGTGAGGCTGAGAAGGGCTTTGAGACGCAGGGTGCAATCATCCTCCAGATGGTGGGCTGTGTTTTGGGTGCTCCTCTGAACCTTTCTGGAGACAGGTTACCACTGTGCATGAAAAATACTGCAAACCATATCAGTAAACGAAGAATGCTGAAGCCATCAAGTCATGAGCAGCTGCCACCCCCCCCCCCCCAGTGAAGACAGGTCTACAGCCTGGCCTCTGCAGCCACTCACAATGGTGCCCTCTGAGGGGGACTCAGAACAAAAAAGGACAGGGCACTGGCCCTAGATGGCTAGGTGCTTATGAAAGGAATGAAGTCAATGAGCCCAAAGGTTTGCTTCCTCCCACAGGTAGAAGAGCGCAAAATTCTTTCACTTGAGATGCCTGGTTTTCTTTAGTTAACAAGTAATCTTTTAATGTCCCAACTACCTGGTCTTTGTTGTAAAGCTCCTATATAGCCTGGCTCATCCTCTACCTCTTCAGAGCAGTCCTCCAGAGCCATCTGAGAGGCTGTCATCCTGGGCTCGAAGGGGTGCGAGTCCTCAGAGATGTCTTCCAAATTAAACATGACTCTCAAGTTTAAGGCTGTGCATTTATTTCAGTTGACACCAACACTGTGCCCCGTGTGCTTGTGCTCCTGGGGACAGTCAAATGGCTCTGCCGAGAGCAGTGGGGAAGGAGGGTCACAAGGCTTATTTTTCTACTGAGCAGATGAATGGTTTTTATTCTGGGGCTTCCAGGCTTTCCCAGCAGATGGAGCTTTTTTGGACGAGGCTTTAGAGAGAGCCAGCAAGGAACTGAGTGCCTCCAGGTGCCTAGTGGCCTGGAAGCTTTTCCAAACCCCTCCTCTTCGGTGTTCACGGAGGCTTCAATACACTGGCACGATTGATGGAATCATTAGCCAGGGGTGATAGAGTCATCCTCCAGCCCCTCTCCTCCCCGGGGGTTCGGGGGTGGGACTGAAAGGTCCAGCCCTCGAATCACCTGGTTGGGTTCCCTGGCAACCAGCCCCATCCTTAGGTTACCTGGAGCTTTCCAAAAGTCACCTCATTAGCATAAAAGGACAACTTAATTGTTCTCACTTTGAGAATTCCAGCCATCTCAGTCAGGAGCTCTGTACTGGAGAAGGGGAGGAAGACCAGACGGGTGTCTTGTTATACATCACAAAGCCTCCGGGTTCCTCTCTGCCCCCTAGCTCTGCACTGCCCTCTCTCCCTTTCTCACTGGGTGTGGGGAATATCCACTCTCCCAACAGGTGCTGCAGTCACGTATGTCCATCTGTGGTCTGTACGTGCAGGAAGGCACGGATAATCAGCAGTGTGCCTCCCAGCCCTTTTTCCTGTGTGCCCCATTCCTACGCCTCCTTGGAGAGGCGACCCGTCTTCCTCTGGAGTTTCTTTCTGCACATAGGACAGATAAGAGGCTGTGTGTCCTCTCCCAGCTGTTCCTCAGGGTGGAGGGAGGGGCAGAGGGGCTGACGGGCAGATGCCTTAGGGCTGGGCTGAGAGGAGGGTCTCAGACCACAGCTTGGGGGAAGTTGTGGCCTGGCCAGTGGCGGGTCATGGAGCCAGAGCTGCTGAGGAGGAGTCCTGGGTCCTGTGGAAACAGGCTGTGCCCATCATGGGCTGGGGGCCGCCTGGAGGAAAACCCAGGTGGGGTCTCAGCCAGGGGAGGCACCAGGCGCCCCATGCCCACAGCACACCTGAGCGATCGCCATGTGCCCGCCCTGGGGCTACACAGTGCTGGTACCTCGTTTTATCTTGGAGACCTTCTGCAAACCAGGTGGGCCACCTTCTTCTTTGTCTGCCTCCTTCTTCCTTCTTTTTTTAACCACTGCATGGTATTCCACTGTGTGGATATGTCTTAAATTATTTAATTTGTACTGATAGTCACTTGGGTTGCTTCAGATATTTTGCTGTACAGAGAATGCTGTTCTGTGCACGTAAGTTCACAGAAATGGAGTTGTTGAGTGAAGTGTGTACACGCCTTTGGTTTTCACAGATACCGTCCGATTGCTTGTGGGGTGCACTCCCCACTGCCTCCTCGGCACCGGCTCCTCGAGCCTCTGGGCTCCGCGAGTGGAGCGCCTGGTGGCTTCGGTCTGGGTGCCTGCCGTGTGTTTTCTCATCTCCCTTAGCGTTACGCCGATGCCCCCGGCTCTCCTGCACTGTGGCCTTCCTGGTTTTCCGGTTTTCGCTGCCGACTTCTGCCTCAGGGCCCACAAACACCAGACCTACCGTCCTCGATATGTGATGAGAGAGGCATCAGCATTTCCCACTTGGGTACAAACTGTCCTTGTAACTGATTTGTGTTTCTGTTTCTTGGTCTTGAATTCAAAAAGAGAAGACGAGGAGTGGGAAGCCTAAGGGTGAGGTAAGCCAAGGACGTCCAGCGAAAACAGAAGCGATGGAAAGCAGAAGCAGCAGTGCACCTTAAGCGCCAGCATGCCGTGACAGGCTCGGTTTACACGTGTTGGAAGTAGCGCAGTGGCAGACTTTGTCCTGAATGCTGTGGGGTTGCGCGGGGAGGGGGTGTCCTGCTCTGGTTGAGTCAGCGCCCTCCCGCATCTTGTACGTGTTTGCTCGTTGCTCTCAGTGCAGGCTAAGATGAAGGCCACTGAAATGTTGGAAGCCACTCTTTGGAAGGGGAAAATTCATCTGGACTTCAGCCTGAGTGGCTCTGGCTGAAACTGAAATCCCAGAGGGTGAAGAGAGAGCAGGGGAAGGATGTGGGTTGGCTGTGAGCTTGCCAGCTTCCACGGTGGGCCCCTGGCATTCCCTCCTGCTTAGCACCCAACACCACGCAGCACTGGTGGCTCCTGGAGGCGTCTGTCCGTGTGGCAGTCAGAGTGTGTGTGATGACTGGCTGTCTAGCCGTAGAAATCCTACGGTTGCCCTGAGGAGCTGAGCCCCTGGCAGCTCAAACCTTCAACTCCCAGCTGTCTGACGTGAACAGGGCCGAGTCCTTTGACGGACTTCTCGTAAAGGGGACTGACAAATGAACAGCTGGAAAGACCCTCCTGCTTGTTGTGAGGGCCTTGGTCAGTGATGTGAGTCTTCAGTGCATGTTGTGGGACTCCCTCCCCCAGAACTCCGCCCGGCGCCGAGCGGATACTTTTCAGGCATGAAGACTGCTGGTTGCCGAGGATGGGTTTGTGAAGGCTTTTGCCGGATCTTCCTTGGTTTAGCTCTGCGTGACCCTCTGGAGTTTATGCCCAAAGTGATGCATGTGTTGTTACTGTGGTGGTTTGTGGGGTCGTGAGCAGTCTGGGAAGAGGGCCAGGCTGGTAGTGAAGGTCAGAGAAGTGATTCTCTTCTCTGTGCCTTCACTTTCCTGAGACTCACCCGAAGTGCAGAGAATTCCGGTTTGAAGCTCACTGATTCGTTTACTCCACTTTGTAGCCGTATCAGTATTTACACAGAGCAGCAGAGTCAAGTGGCTGAAGTGAGAGGGCCTTCAGGATGCCTCAGCTCACCAGGTGTGCTGTAAAAATTGTTTCACAAAGGGACTGTTTTTGCTTATCTTTCCCATCAAATTTTAAAGAAAGGCTTTATATTAATTATCGTAGCTTTGCCCCCCCCCCCAGGGTGCATTAACCTCACGCCTCTCTGCCGTCCCTTGGCTGTCCTTACCGGTTTTGTTTATTTTGGGGTTTGACAGTAATGGCCAGGGAAAATGCATTGAAATTACTGCTAAAACAGGAGATTCTGAGTCTCATACACACATCTAAATGAATATTAATTTTTCTCAAATTACATTATACAATGCAAGTGAAGATGACTGAGACAGTCACTGAAGTGGGGAGGCTGCGTCTTTGGGATGCTTAGGTCCGCTGCCTTGTTTAACTGCGTTCCAGAGAAGTGGTACGCTCTTGTGGCCAGGTGCTCACAGCAGGGATTATCTAAAATGCTCTAAGTCTGATTGCCAAACACGTGATCACAACGGGGTACTTGCTTGGATTTTGGAGGAGTTCATATTTTTAGTGATCCTCTATCTTTGTGTTTCTGTTTATTCATCTTTCTATTTAAAATAATTTCTAATATGCTTTGAAAATTTCCAATATTCTTGGAAGGGGAATCTGAGAAATTGTGTGTGTGTGTGTGTGTGTGTGTGGCGGGGGGAAATGGTATATTAAGATCAAACAGTTCGGGACAAGTGCCCCCCTGGGTTTTACTAGAAAGTGCTATATCCAATTTATCCTAAAAATACAAATGGTTTGTGAAAGGTAATTTCTGTTGTAGTCTAAGGTAAATAATAATTGACATCAAGAGAAAGCATCAGGGCCTTAACCTTGGTCACCTTCAGCTCCCTGATGTGCGAATGGAGACATGCTACTTAGTTCACAGAGTTCTTGCGCCACACGTGTCGCGCAGGACGCTGCGGGGGAATTTCCCGGCCCAGAGCCAGGCATGCAGCATGGGCTCTGTGCAGGAGTTCTCACTGCCTACAGAATAAAATCCCATTTTTAAAGCACTTGGCATTGAGGGCTGTCTATGGTCTGTTCCAGGCTAACATTTTCTCACCGTATTTCCCAGCAATCTGCGTAGAACTCACACACCAGCCAGCCCAGGTTTCTTACTGTCTCTTCTTATCGTCTTAGCGCATTCTTGCCTTCCACATTTTCACTGCTGTGCTCCCTCGGGAAGTCCCCAGTCTCCCCTCTGTCTAAGTCCTGCTTTTGTTTTAGCCCAAGGTCAAGACTGCACACGTTGAGTGTCTTGGTCCACTACTCAGCCCGTGTGACCTTTCTGCTCTCACGTCCTGAAGCGTGTTTTGTTCCTGCCTTGCATGTGGCGTGTGGCACCCTCTGTCTTTGTGAAAAGTCAGCTTCCAGCGTTCGTGTTCTGCCTCCTGAGCAGCAGGTAATACCCTGGGGAGCTGGCGAGTCCTACCTCCTTCCTCTCTGATCCACGTTAGTAACTTACTGAGGTGCCCAGAAACTCTCTGTTGATGTGTTAGAATGCGAACATCGTCAATTGAATAATCAACAGTTTGTGTTTCTAAAAAGGTACGTTTGGGGGAGAGACACAAAATGTGCAAGAAATTAGAGTTAGTGATTTTGTTTTCATTTGTCAGAGCTTAACTTGTTTTAGTGGGTAATGTTTCACTTAAAATTTTGTGGGGAAATGAGTGCTTTTGCTGGAGATTAAGACTTTGCTTCCCTCTTACTTGAAGTGGTGCCTGTGAAAGAGTCTTCACTCTCCTCTTAAAAAGAGTGAAGCACCAGGTTCTCTAGAGTCCAGGAAGGCAGCTTCATCTGAAGGAGCAAGTGCAGGGTCAAAGTTCTGGGCCATAAAATCAGGAAATAATGATACCTTTTGCGTAAGAGAGAGAGGAGGAGGGTTTTACTTGGAAGGAAAAGGGCAAGTAAGTACACTTTGCTGGTAGTAAGGAGTTGAAATCAGATATCTTATGTGTTGAATGTTGAGAAGGAAAAAATGCCCAGCCTCTGGGAATGTCTACTTTCAGGAAGAGAAAGAGACAGTGGACAGTCTTCTCTAGGAAGAGTGAAAAGGAGAATGTGAAACGGGTTTTGTCCCAGAGCTCAGGTGGCCAGTTCCCCAGGGCGGCTCCCGATGGGGCTAAAAGTGTGAGGATCAGGGTGGTCGTCTTGGAAACCACGGTCACCTGGACCAGAACCTCCGTGAGCAGGGGGAGCAGGACAGCACCAGATGGACCGGTGCCAGACTCCCTGCTTAGTCTCGGAACCGTCAGCCCCGGGGTTTAGAACATTCAGGGTAGGAGGCAGCCCTGAGGAAGACAGTGGGTGTTTCCACTAACATAGCAGATTGGTACTTGAACATTTAATTCGAATATCAAGAGACGTCACTGTTTTTACCGCTGCTTTGTGGAGTAACCCATACTGGTTACATGGAGTCTCTATTAAAATTTGTTTATGAGATACTCAGAATAAAAAGGACTGAATTGTTCTAATGAACAAAAGTTAGTAAACATATACCATGAACAAAAAGAATAAGCCCCATATTATCAATGTAAAGGGGTTGAAGTGGGTACTGATTTCATGACCCTGAGGTTCTGCTTGTCGCAAATCCAAAGGTAGCCTGTGAGCTGAGAAAGGTTCTTTGAGAAGCAGGTCAGCCCCTCCTTGACTTGGTACCAAGTCTTTTCTTATAGGAGAAAGTACTAGTAGTTGGCTGGAATGTGTGAGGAAGAATTTATTCTCTGCCTTGGGTGAAGATTGAAGGAGGAAAAGAGAAATACAGTGGTTAAAGTGAACAGTTTTCTATTAACATGAGAGCCTAATCTGACCAATCACAGTTCAGAGAAATAAAAATTGATGGAAAGATGAAACAAGTTATAAATAAATGAAGGTGTTGTGAAAGAGTATAATCACAGCTTATTTAAGTCTTGATAAATTTAATTGTTCAAAATCCAGGTAGCAAGTTTTGTTAACTATAGGTGTCTAATTCTACTTCAAACCCCTTAATTAGAAAATGTGTCATTACTAAAAATCTAGAGTCAGGGTCCTAGTCACACAGCCTAACCCAGCAGAAGGCGACAGATACGGCTCCACCAGCACACTCTGCCATTAGGACCCGGAAACCTGACTGATCTACGACTCAGTGGCTCTAAACAAATATTCAATGATACGTACAAAGATGTGTATACAGTGATGCTCACTGTTCATGCTAATTATAACGGTGGAAAACCGAAAACAATGTGCATAATTGGTGATTGAGGATTGGTTAAATAATCAGCCCTGGCAGGTATCTAAGACAGAACACTATTCTGTGACTGAAATCACGGTTCAGTGGTGCACAGCATGTGTACATTCATGCAAAGGTGCAGAAAAATCCCCAGAAAGACGTATCTCAAATTTTAATTGGGTGGTGGAGCTGTGAACTTAAAGAAAACAAAACTTTTAATTTTAGAACAGTTTTAGACTCATGCAAAAGTTACAGATACAGTACAGAGAGCTTCCAGACACAGCACACCCAGTTCCCATGCTGTTAATGCCTTCGGTGGCATGGTGCGTAGCCACGCTGAGTGGACCAGTGTCGACACGGTGCTGCCAGCTCAAGCCCGCATTTTGTTCATGTTCCCTAGTTTTCCCCATGGGTCCCTTTTCTCTCCGAGCCACATGGCATTCAGTCATCTTTACGCTCAGCATGTTTCCTTGAGCGCCTCTGGGCTGTGACAGTTTCCCAGACTCCCCCTGGTTTTGATGACCTTGACAGTTTTGACTACTGATCAGGCATTTTGTAGAAAGTCCTGCAATTGGTATTTGTCTGGTGTTTTCCTCGTGATCAGTTTAGGGTTACAGATTTAGGGGAAGAAGACCACACAAGGTGAAGGAACGTCCTCATTACATCACATCCATGGACATGCCAGCAACACGACTTTCGTGGCATCGCCTGGCTGGGGTCGTTGCTGACGAGCTTCCCCACAGTAACGCCCCCCCGCCCACCTGCCACGTGTTCTCTCTGGAAGGAGGTCACTGTGCGCAGCCCATGTTCAGGGTGGAGAGCTGTGCCCCACCTCTTGTGAGGGGAGGAGCTACGTAAACTCTGGAATTCTGCGCAGATTTGTCTGCTCTCTTCCATTTATGATTTATTCAGTCCTTACTTCCCCATGGTGTCCCCTGCATCTCTAGGATGAGAATGTCCCTGTCCCTGGGCACCAGCCCCTAGCAGAGAGCTGGCCGTGTTTGTGCAGCAAAGGAGACCTCATTAGAGGTTAGTTAGCTGTTAAGTATTCAGGTGGGAAACATGCCTGGGAAACACACGAGGGAAAAACAGGATGGCCTTTTCTACACTGAGCTGCCTGAAGTTGCCCTGAGGAGGGAGAGGGCAGTTGTCCCTGGAGCAAAACCCCTGCCCCCACCCAGACGGGGCCCACTGAGGAGTCAGGTGCTCTGTGGTGTCTCCTCTGCTGCCTCGGGGGTCTATGCTGGGGGATCCCTGCTCTGTGCTCGCCCAGCCCTGTGTGGGCTCTTCTGTCCGACTGAGAATGCTGTCCCAGTGCCCAGCAGGCAGTTGGAGGGAGGCCCAGGCCCCCTCTGTGTGGTGGGCGTTTCCGGTCAGTCCTAAGCCAGTGAGCACAGCTCGGACCCCCCTCCTGATTCCTGCCCCTTCCCAGTCTTGCTCAAGGGCCTGGTCTCAGCACCCCCCCATTACTCTTCCAGTTCTTTCCCCCTTGACTTTGCTTGTGTGCCATGTGTGTATGTGTGTACATATACACGCAGTGTGTCATAGTGCACATGTGCGCACATGTATGCATGTGCACGTCTATTCATGTGTGCACGTGTGTGTGTGTGTGCATGTGCATATGTGTGTTTGGGAGGAGGATAGTAGGATTATCTCAAGGCAGTTTAGGGAAATAAGACCACCAAGAACAGCTGCCTTTGTTAAAAAGCCTGGGGCCTCCATTCTGGGGAATACATGTCCCCAGGACAGCATGAGTGTCTCAGATGTGCGGTGACGGCACAGCTTTCCAAGTGGTAACCACTTGGAGGAGTGTGTGAAAAGGAATGTGTTTTTAATTCTCATTTATCCTACACCCTGCATTTTTGCCAAGGAAGTCAGAGGACTCCTAAACTAGTGGGCGGGAAAGGCAGAGAGTGTTTGTTGCCCCAGAACCACAGAAAGTCCACACGTATGTGTCGATGGCCATGCTGCCTGGGCACCTGTGCCGGAGTGAAGGCACAGAGTTCATCAGGTCAACAGGTGGGAGTCAAAGAAGTGTGATTTTCCCTCCCAGTTCCATGAGGAAAAACCTGCCCATCGTCTTTGGATAGAGCTGGATGATGACTTAAAGACTAAAACTATAGAGGAGCTAATACATTCATCAGTAGGGAAGTTTGCTTTAGTCACATAGACAAATAAAGATTTTACTGTTAGAGTTTAATGAGAAAGATAATACACTACCGCAGGAACACGAAAGACCGTAGTTTAAAAGATGAGCCATTAGGAGGAATCCTGAATATAACCTTTTTCAGATTTGCTCCAAACTGCTCTATTTACTGTCCCGAAGCACTTAAGAACTTGAGAAATTTGTAGAAAATGTGCTTACCTTCAGCTCTGAAGCAGGAACTTTCTGACCAAGATGATTGGGGACGGACAAGGTTTGAGAGAAAAGCAAGGGAAGGACCTTGGGCTCAATTACGGAACACATGCATCACCGCAGATAGCTGTTTGTTATCCTAACCTTGGGTAAATGTCATACGGAACGAGCTGCTGGTGATGCAAAGCTTGAGAAATGGAAAGACACAGTCGTGTTGACGGTTTCCAGGGGCTCATCTGGGCAGGGTTGCCTGCAGTGTTCATGGAAGGTTTCTGCAGATGGCAGAGCTGTGACCTTGCTTCTTTTTAACTTCATCTTAGAGTTGCATTTGGTTTTCAACTAAGATATTCAATAAAACTGGGTTTGGGGGAAGTGGCTTGGGGAGAATTTATTTCTAAATTTCCAGAAAACGTCTCAAGACATCTTGCAAACATCTGGCTCATTAATCCCATTAAGAAGGAGGGACTGTTCCCACCATCCATGTTTCACAAGACTGAACAGCGAGGCGGGGACCCTGTGCCCAGGGCCCTGCTGGGACACGAGCTGCCGCGGGAACCTCGAGTGGTGCCAGTTCTCTGCTGTGAGACTTCACAGAAGCCACCGTCCAGAGCTCCGTCATTCCAGACAACACTGTTTGGTGTTAGGGTGTAACGCTGTTGGCTTTCTGTTTGCCAAGGCCCGCAGGGAAGGACTCCTGTTGTGTGAGGCAAGCAAACCTGAGTGTTTAAATGTGGCACGGGGCCAGGTTGGGCTGGACCCAGGGCATTGGGGCCGAGGCCAAACCAGGGGCCACTTCTGAGAATATCAGCTCCAGCCCCAAGATGTCCATGCGTGGGTGGTCTGGAGAGGACTGAGAATAGAGGTCTGAGTTTGATTTCCCAGGCGGGTGAGCAGAGTTTTATAAATCGCCTTTCCTCTGGCCTGTCCTTGAGGCAAAGTGAGTTCTCCTGGGCGATGCTGGAGCTGGGGTCATGCCAGGCCTAGGAGTGTTTGTGAACAGCTGGGAGCCCCATCATGGGCCCTGGGCCCACACCAGGCTGGTCTGCAGGCCTCCTTCCCACCAGAGCTGCACGGCTGAACAGCATGTTAAAGCTGGGCGGTGTTGCAGAATGCCACCTGGCAGATCAGAGGCACCTTATCCTCGGCCCACAGGCCTACGCCAAAGCTCAGATTAGCTTGCTGGGAAACCCTGTGGCAGAGCCAGGGCGGGCTGCCCGAGAGGGAGGAGTGCTGGGGAAGGCAGGTCTGGGCGGCTCCTTTAGGAGTGAGGAGAGGCAGGGTGGCCTAAGGGCTTGCTGGGCCCTAGGAAAGAGGAGGATTTGTCATTTTAGTTCTTTTTTGGCTCATCTCCCTCTAATTATGCAGAAAGTGTTTGGATCATGAGAAACCTTGTATGCCATATAAAGGAATTTGGTTTTTAATTAGAGGAGCATACTAAAAGTGGGTAAGAATTGTGACAGTGTGGGTAGTAGGAACACAAAGGCAGCACCTTGCAGAGCAAATTCTCCCTGACCGGCTTCCTGTGCCATGTGCTGTTCTCTGACTGGTGGGGTGGGGACACCAGTCACACCCTGAAGCGGAAGACTATCAGAAGGATGGCATTGATTGTTCTGGGGCTGACTGTTGACATGGTCGTGGCTGTTTTTGAAATCAGGATTTGCACCTGAGCCCCTCCGTGAGTGGGGCACTGCCCTCAGGGCTGGAGGAAGTCCCAGAGCAGAGAGAGGTGTGCATGAGTCGTGGAGCCCCAAGGTGAGAACCCTGCAGCGGTTGGAAGGCTCCCTAGAGACTTCATCTTGTCCAGCCCTTCTTGCTTTCTGGGGAGGAAGCTGGCTCAGAGAGGCCTACCTGCCTGCGTTTCCTCACCCCTCCCCTGGCCCGTCCTCTCAGGGCCCCCGTCCTCTTAGGCCCCTATCCTCTGAGGGCCCCTGTCCTCTCAGGGACCCTGACACTGAAGACTTGCTCTCCACCTTCTCTTCTGCAGGGAACCCTCCTTTCTCCTGCCTCTTTCACTTCATTCCAGAAATCACTTACTTTCTCCTCCTTCTGAACTTGTCTAGTGTTCCCACATCCCTCCAGACTCTGGGGGTCCTGGATGATTGGCTCATTCAAACAGGCTATTTGAGAAGAGTTGAGTGAAAGGATGATTTACAAAGAGCCCAGAACTACAGAGTCACACCTGTCCGCAGCCCTCGGTCTCGGTAGAGTGGAGGAGGATGACCGCACCTGAGGGGCTGGTGGCTGTGGTGACCCTCTGGGGAGGCGCTGGGAGGATGCCCCGAACCTCCCCTTCCTCCCTGATCTGCTCTCGGCCTTGGGTTTGGCTGAGGGTTGCAGTTACTGAGAAGTCCCTCCGGCTCAGCCCGCGGGCACAGAGCTGGGAAGGAGGATGGGGAGCGGCCAGGCACACGGAAGCTCTCCTGCACAGACTCACAAGTGACTCGGGAGGGGCTGCAGAGGGGCTGGCCTCCCCTGGCACCGCCCGAAGTCTGCAGCTGCGGGCTGACTGTTGTATCTCCGGGCCCAGGTCCTGCTCCCACAGCGGCTCCCGGCCTGTTTCACAGTCAGAGCTCAGTGCATCCTCTTTCATCACGGGCAGCAGGACAGCCCTGTAGCCAGGACGCTCGCGGTCCTTAAGCCTAACAAGGGTGGTGACTGATGGTCTGTAGAGGGTGTTTTACACTCTTGGAGGATTGTGGAGGGTTTTCACACTTAAATAACACAGCGTCCCAGAATGTTCCTTTTGCATTTGGCCAAATTGTCCAAATTAGCCCTGCCTGCCTTCACCAGGAGAGTGTTCCAGACAGGCTGTGCTACTTTATATGGAAAAGTAACAGGGTTCCCCGAACTTGAGAACACCGGGAACTGGTTGAAAATGTTCTGGCTCTGATTTGGGCACGTTGTCAATCACTGTTGCTTTTGGAGCTTCCCCTGAAAAGGAAAAATTAGGCATTTGGCTTTGCCTCAGAGCAAGTCCATGTGCACGGGGCCAATCACTACGCTTTTAATGAAAAACCTGTAGTGCATCCCAGATCTCGGAGCTGGAAAGGCACCCAGAGGTCCTTTGGTTTAGAAACTTTGATTTGGAGATAAGGAGCCTGAGGCCCTAGGAGGTGAAATTCTCTCCCGGTGTCACCCTGCAAGGCCAAGTCACACCTTCCGTACCTAATGTGGATGTAATTGGAAGCCCAAATATAAAACATTAAGTGATACTAAGTATGAAATTAAATTACTCCAGGTGCCATTCTGCGACGATACTGCGGGAAGCCTGTCTCCTTCTCCGCTTCCTGCTGGGACTTCATAACCAGTGTCCCCACGGTTGCTGCCAGCCTCCACTTGCTCTGAGCTGCGACCTCTGGCACCTCACCTTTGCCTCAGCTGTCTGTCAGGCCTGAGCTGAACTTTCCTGCACTGCTTGGAGCAGAGGTGCTCAGACGCCTTGCCCCCCAGCACAGGGCTCCTATGCTGGGCACGAGGCTCAGGAAGGGCAGAATGCAGCAGGAAAGTTCAGTCCATCAGCCGGGGCCTGCCGTTTTATTCACTCATTTGTCCAGAGCTTCTGTGTGACTGGCAGTGATGTGCATGCCAGCAAATTGCAGTTAACATAATGGTCACCTTCATGGATCTTCTGTTGTAGGACTGGTCCCTTTTACCCAAAAGTCCCCTTTGTCTCCTTCCCCTGCCTGACAGTACCTTGGTGGGGGTCTGAGCCCTCAGAGTGGAATCCTTGATGTTACATCCTTTGTAGCTTGGATCCTTGGCCTCCTCAAATTCCTTCGGTTCTCACTGGGTCAGAGGGAAACAGAAAATCTCCAATGACTGAAAAAACTACCCAAGGAAGCCCCTCTTTACTTGGTTTTGTTGGGCTGTAGTTCCGAAAGCCTGTCCTCAGATGAGCATTGCCCGGAAACACGTTGGGGTTGCAGGGGACCCAGCACCCAAGTCTCACAGGCCCTCCAGGTGGTCCCGACGCCCAGAGCTTTGAGGAACGCCGCTGTCGAGGAGCTTGGCCCTGGCTGCCTCAGCCTCTGTCCCTCCAACGCCTGGGCCGCTCATTAAGTAGCCAAGGGGATCCAATGAAGTGCTTCCCAGAGGAAAAAAGTTACTCTCAGTAAGTGCAGGGAAAAGAAATGATGTAAAGTTTCTTACTTTCAGAAATACACTGTTCATGTATTGTTGAGAATGGATCACAGGGTAGGTATCAAATTGTAGTGTTTACACATTCCTGGATGGAAAAAATGTCACTATGTGCGATATGCCAGGAATGCTATCTTTAGCGGTTACTCAAGCTCAGGAGGGAAAATGTTCGACGTCCCATGAGAAATGTACAGTGGGGTGCAGGCTGCCAAAGTCCTTCCAGTGGGCACTTGAGCCAAAGTGCTCAAAGACTACTGATCCTTAGAGTCACAGCCGCGTCTTGGTGGAAACGCCCTCTGTGGGGGGCTCCTCTCACCTCTCTGGTCACTGGTGCCTGTGCTGCCTCCACCCACCTTCTCCTCAGTCTTCTGGTCCTCCAGGCTTCTGTGCCTCTGCCCTCTTCCCTTCCAGGGACACACGACGCTCACCTCCCTGTGTCCTGACGATTTGCCTGAGTTTTGCCCACTCAGTCTTAGCTCCCCGGGGCCTCGCCCCTTCTCCTGCAGGGGTTTTTGTTCGAAGTATCCAGTAACCAGTTTCAATTCACCTTGGTGGCAGCTCTAATGCTTTTCTATTTCTGTTTTCTTTTCTTTTTTTCTCTTACCAGATTTTGTGAGAAGCCTCCTGTACTTCAAAGCGAGAGATACTCTGCCAGAGTTCAGTAGGTGTTCTCCGTGGTTCAGTGGGTTTGTAGATGTAATTCTTGTTGTGTTTGTGGAAGAGGGCGAGCTGTGAGTCTTTCTGTTCTACCATGGCCAGTCTCCTCCAGTTCCTAAGATATCAGTATATGTCACATTTTGTCACTTTTCTATGTTTCTGTGCAAAACATATACAGCACGCTTGTCAAAGTAATTGATTTTAATTCCCAAGTACTTTTACAGTATGTCCAGAAGAAAGTTGTGTGTGCTCCGGTCTCCGCATAATCTCTGACTGATCTTTGAATCTGATTAGTCAGGTGTCCCACATTCCCCGTAAACTGGGAACAGAGAGGTTCCCCGCCAGCCACACACACAGATCTACACTGGGATCGAAATTCCACACACCGCTGAGTCATGATTTTTTGTTTGAAGTTACCAAGGAAGGAAAATTTGTGTTTTAAAGTCCTGTGGAGCAACTTCAGGTGACAAAGGATGTTTGTGGCCTGTGCAGCCCCTGAGTTGTCTGCAGGCACTGAACTCCATGTCTCTAGGGCTCCAGCCTCTGCAGTGGGTGGTGTTGACTCACAGAAGGGACCTTCTTTCTGTGCAGGTGTACATGTCCTTTACATGTATGTAGTTACTGGACAACCTCAGATCCCCGTGGATAATCAGATGGTGCCTAGGATCTTAAAGAAATGGCAAATTTCTCCCAAGACATGATAGGTGTGTGGCATGCCCCGTGAGAATGTTTGCAGTCTGATTCGTTACTTGCGTCCTATGAACAGTGGGCACTGGGGGTATAATAAGGGTTTCCCAAGGAGGTACCTGGGAGATTAGCTTTATGGGGTGCGGAGGAAGGCCCCCAGCAGGTGGCAGCCGGTAGGTGTGAAGTAGGTGACAACTGCTCCCCTCAGCTACTCTTGTGATGTGAGCGCAGCCACAGGAGACATGGACGGATGAGCATGGCTGTGTTCCAATGAAAATTTACTTACAGGCACAAACTTTTGAATTTCATACGATTTTCATGTTTCATAAACTACCTTTTTTCACCCCATTTTTCAACAATTTAAGAACACAAGAACCAGTTTCAGTTCACAGACCATATGAAAATAGAATTTGGCCACAGGTGTCGTTTGCTGACTAATACAGACTATTCTGGTAGACAGTATTATTCTTCAAAATATTTTCTGCACATCCTACAAGTCCCCTTTCTGTGGTCCCCTATTCACTCTTCTCCACAAGAGGGGGCTGGCTCCCATTTACTGAAGCCGGCCTGGCCACATGATGTGCTTTGGCCAATGATGTGCGAGCTGAGGTGCTGGCATCGCTGGAGAGACAGTGTTACCATCCAAAGAGTGGCCCCGCCTCGCACCCCTCTCTCTGCCGTGGTGACCGCACCTTCTTCATTGGGGATGGGATGCCAACTGCCCTCACTGCACCACTGGGCTGTTCTCCTGGGCCTGGCTAACGGGATAAGAGGAGACAGTAAAATACTGGGAGAGAGATTAGTTGCTTTTGCTGATATTTTATACATAGAAAATTCAGTAATAAAACCTTGATATAATTATTACGGAATTTTGATGAGGTGATTGGATAAAAGATAACTATGAAGCATTTTTTTTTGCTTAAACAACAGAAGTAAATAATGAATTGAGATGGGAAAAAGAATTCTAATTCATAGTATTAAAAAATGAAGAAATGATTAGGAATTAAATTTTATGAGAAACTATATGAAGAAAATAAAATCTTCTTGAAGATTAAAGCAAGACATGAAAACATAAAACTAATTACTGTGTTGTTAGATATGAAGACAATGTGAACTGATCAATGACCCCAAAATGGATAAATAACTTGAATGCAATTCCAATTAAAATCCCAATTTTTTAAATTGCATAAAATAGTAAAATTTGTGTGGAATAATAAACACCTGAGAGTAACCAGGAACATGCTCAGTGTGAAATTACTTTTTAAAATCAACTCAACAAACCTGGAAGCTGTAAATACATTAAAACAGCTTTTGACCTCATTAAAATTTGTAAGGCAGATTTTGGATAAATTTCGGATAAAAACCTTTGAAGCCTGAGTCCGATAGAGGCTGCCTCACATTGCCCATCTGTTTGGGCCTTGCTTTTCTCTGGAGTCCGCAGCACGGCTGCCATCGGACGTGAGGTGCATTTGCTGCCTGTCTGTCTTCCCACACAGGAGGGGCAGCTGCCTGCAGGCAGAGACTTCTGTGTTTCCTTAGAGCCTAGAACAGCGCCTGCTCTCGTGTGTGTTGAACAAGCACTGTCGAATGAACCAGTATCTAACAGTGTCTTACAGCTGATGACAAAAGACAAGCAGTGGACTAGCAAGAAGCTTGAAGAGGCCAGCCGCGGAGGAGCGGGTGCAGAAGGCTCAGTCCAGCCCTGGTCAGGGAAGGGGAAGGTAAAGCGACAGTGACAGTTAACTTCTCAGCAGTTGGACTTGTGAAAATGAGACATGATTATAACTTCTCTTCCTGACAGGAGTATGTGTCACACAAAGGATAGTCACATACCTTGCTGAGGAAATTAGAATTGTTACATCATTTTGAGAAAGCAGTCCAACATTCTCTAAGATATTGATTGCAGCATTGGTTGCAATGACAACAAACAGAAAATTAACATACATCAAAGGAGAAATTATTTTTAAAATTACGGTGTGTCCACAGCACAGAATACTTCTGACATTTGGGATGGAATGATCCAGCCATTAAAAAGAATGAACTATAGCTAAAGTAGTTGATTTTCATGAGAAATTGTTGTATCAGAAAAGCAAGGTGCAAAAAATATGTAATATGATGCCAAATTGGTAAAACTCACAAGGGAAAGACTAAACGCGTGTGTGTGTGCCTGTGAGTGTATGACTGTGCAGAAAAGGGTGTGAAGGAAGGGAAAAGAATTCTGTAAATCTGTAACATTCACATGGAAAGAGTCGTCAGGTGGAAACAGCCGTATGTGCGATTTGCTGACATTTGCACTCAAGACACACATCTCTGTGTCAGCAGTGCTCACACGGGGGCAGCTAAGATGCCACAGCTGCAGTGGGGCCATTACGGAGTAATGGTTTATGGGGCGATAATGAAATAAGTTTTCTTTTTATTTCATACAGGTTTAAATTTTTCCCCCTTCAAAATGACAGCAGGTTGCATTTATAACAAATTTTGAAAATCAGTAGTGAAAGGTGGGATTTGTCTTGACTCATGGTTCCCACCTGGTTTTGGGACCTTAGGAATTCTGTCTATATCAGAACCTTCTGGGTTTGGTGGCTGTTTGTTGCAGGGGGTGTGGGGGAGGCCCATGCATGTGCGTTAGTGGCTGGGACTAGGGACATGGCGGGTAGTCACGTCTGGATTGGATGCTATGGGTCTCCATCTTCTCACTGGGGGCTGAAGGAAACGTGGCTCTCCGTGGGGCCAGCGTGGGGAAGTGACATCCTGGATGACACGTGCAGTGCCTTCATTGTCTGGGACGGAGGTAGTCCAGGGTGGGAAGGGAACACTCGCATGCCTGTCCTTCTGGTAGAACTGTGGGTTTGGCATTAGATTGTCATGTGTGTCCACCTGTCAGCCCCTCCTGATTTCCCAGGAGCTGCAGCTCGTGGGCTCTGGGTAGTCCCGGGGACCTGCTCCTCACCCCAGTGCTGCTGGTCACCTCAGCATTCCACAGGGGTTCTGGCTGGTATTTTGGTCGGCAGTAAGGTACAGGGCAAAGCTCAGAGGAAATGTTCTTTCATTTTCTCATGTATTTTCTCGCTTGTCAATTTCTCCATCCTTCTCACTACCCACCACTGCACATCCGTATTTGACCAATATTTATGAAGCTCGATGTGCCAGTCTTGTCCTCTGGCTGAGGACATAATGTACAATTAGATCTGCATCTGCCCCTGGCACTCACTGGCTAGGTCTGAGTCAGAACGTATGTGTGTGGGACAGGTGTGTGTGTTTGTGGGGAGGCAGGTGTGTGGGGGACAGGTGTGTGGGGGACAGGTGTGTGTGGGGGACAGGTGTGTGTGTGGGACAGGTGTGTGGGGGACAGGTGTGTGTGGGGGACAGGTGTGTGTGGGGGACAGGTGTGTGAGAGGAAGCCTGGACTGGGCTGTGGAAGCCTGGAAAGCTTCCTGGATGTGACTAGAGTAGGATCTGGACTGAGAAGTAGGAAACTCCCAGGCAGAAAGGGGGTGAATTGAGTAAATGGGGCTGCAGAGGACAGGAGAGGTGCAGGGGAGGGAAGGAGCCTGGGCCCCACAGAGCCCAGCAGTTCTGAGCTGTGCACCTGGAGCGAAGGCTGAGGCTGGACAGAGCTTGGATGGCCAAGGTGGTCACTGAGGGACTGTGGGGAGGAAGTGACGTGACCCTATCTCCATTTACGAACAATAAAAACATAATTAGCCCCATTCCTGTCCTGTCACCCAACTTCACTCTAAGTCCCCGTGGTAAGACTGCTATGAAACATAGAACTGGCTCACAAAGGCACACGTTGGCCTGAGATCGTCATGTGAAAGTGTGAAGTCTTGCTTAGTTTATGGCAGTGACAGAATCTTGAGGACAGCCTTCTGTGCACATTCAGCATGTCCAGGAGAGGGCGTCTCATCTGCTTCCCTCCAAGGATCACCTCCCTTCAGAAGTGGAAAAGCAGAAACGAGCTGGTTACGGCTGAGAACACTTTCGACATGCAGAAGTGCAGTCCAGACAACCTTCTCTAACCTTCTCACGTATCCAGAGTGCATTGGTCTTAGAAGGAAAGTGTGGTGGTCGTGCACTTCATCAGCGGGGCTGCTCTGAAACTGTGTGGCACAGAATCCCCTCACTGTGTGACCCCAGGCCCAAGGGGGCCGCACGAGAAGGCTGTGTGGGCCCGAGCAGGCAGGAGGAGGAGCCGACATGTTCCGGAGGCCATGCTGTGAGAGGCGGAGAGAGACAGGCACCCGCCACCCCCTCGGGCCTCACCTCCCCCTCTACAGCGTGGGGTCCTGTCCTGCACGCTGGCCGGGCGTTCCCTCAGCTTGTGACTTCACTCTGGTCACCTGACTCCCTCCTTCAGATTCCTGCCTCTCCAGCCTTCCCTGCGATTTTGTAGGTTCTTGTCACTACAACACATCTCTTACTTCATAACACTCATGTTGGCTTTGAATCTGAGTGAAGAATCTGGTAGCTAAAAACGGGGTGCTCAAGTAACAGAAACCTAGACAAGGTGGTTTTGGGTCTGAGTGGTGGGCAGAGGCTTGAAAGTTGTTCTTTAGACTATCAGTGAAGGCTTGAAGGACAGGGAGAAAATTTTCCAAGGAGATGGGGGAAACAGACACCCATGCTGCGTGGTAGTGGAACATTTGCTAAAACTTAGCGGCGTGGAGGTTACCATGCCTGCCTCACGGACTCTGACTAAGGAAGCTTAGTCCTCGTGGGTCTAAGGAGCACTGACACTCTGAGCCAGCTATAGCAGAGAATGGGGAAGCTGGACTGGCAAGAGGACAAAGTTTAATTTAGACGAAACATAAAGCAGTCAGGATTCATTTGGAAACAGAACAGTTTCTCATGCTCAGCCTCTCCGAGATGCCTCCAGCAAGATATTCTGAAAGTGACAAATGGCCTCAGGGAAAGCAGAGTCGGAGCACTTCCAGGGTACACACCCTTAGGGTAAGGCGGCCGCAGCCCGAACACATGGGGTGCAACGTGCTGCCTGTAAGCCACACAGGGATTCTTCTAAGAGCGTCAGGGGTGTGTCTTCACAGCCGTCAGCTAGACAGCTGGACTTCTAAGGGTCTCCAGGTCTTTCTCCTATCTGGGTCTTATGCAGAGCTCAAGGGTAGAGGAACACTTAGAAGAAAACCTGGTTTGGGCTCTGTCTAATGGAGTGTGACAGTGACTTTTGTCTAATTTTATACTTAAGAATCGCAGAAATGTTTTGAAGAAATTTATCCTCTTGGACCAAAAGGGACAAAGACAGTTTATTGTTAAAGGAGCACTCTGAGCCCTTAAGCTCCCGTGGGCAGGGAGCAGGCCGAGGTGTTGCCCACCTCAGCACGGGCCATTTCTCGTGGGAGAAGGAGGGCAGAGAAGCCCTCTGGGCAGCAGCCCTGGGCCCTCCGCGAGGGACAAGCGCTGAGCCCAGCTGGATCCCAGGGAGCTCTGGACCCGTGACCACGCGCTTCCTCTGCCCACCCCCTGTGAAGTGGGAGAGACCCTGCCTTTCCCACTTCGGGTGTGTGGGGACTTGCTAACTTGTCCCCTCAGTTCTCAGGACTTCAAATTGAGATAGAACTACTCAAGAAGTTGCACCCAAGGAACCACAGTGGAGGAGACTGATCTTGTAATTTGAATGACACGATCCTGGAATTTGAGTTCTTGCTTCATGAGAGCAAGACTTCAGGGATTGTGGGAAGGGTTAGTGAAGTTTTTGTATGGAAAAGACTTGGATTGTTGTGGCAAGAGGGAGCTAGTGTCCCAACATAACCTAAAAAACTCCATTCTTCCCTCTAGGCACACGATGCTTCTCTCATGGGGAGCTTATGTCTCTGTCCTTGGTTCTGCGTTGGATTTGATCAATAAAAATATGGAAGAACTGAGTTTCAGAGCTTTTGGGTTAGTATTAAAAGAATACCTGCAGTTTCACCTTCTTCACTTTTGAGAAAGGCGTCACATGGGGAGGAGGGAACTCCAGCAGTGACGTGAAGAGTCCGGCACGAGGAAGAGTGAGGCCCTGAGCTGCGGCCCCACTAGCTCCCGCACAGCCCTCACTGACCCGCCAGCCACATGAGCGAGTCCTCGAAGTGGCAGCCACAACCCCAGTTAAGTGACTCTGATGCCAGAAGAGCAAAAAGCAAAGCTGCATCCCCACCAAGCCTGCTCAGGTTGCAAAACTATGAGCAAATAAAGGGCTCCTTTTGTTTTAAGCCATTAAATTTTGGGACGGTTTATTATGCAGCAATAGGTAGTCTACACCAGAAGTAATTTTCCTCCCTGAGAATTTCATTTATTGCCAGAAATTCTCAGCAATGAATTTAAAGTGGAAAGCACTGATGACTCAGGGGGATTTCAAAGAGAACTAGACTGAAAAGCAGCTGAGGATGGAGGCTGGCAGAGACATACTTGGGTGTGTTTTTGGAGCTCCTAAGTGCTGAATATAAAATCATAGAATCTGAATTTGATCAATTTGAGACTTGTGATTCATTTTAAAGGAAAAATGTTTGAAAGCATGGAAAATATTATCATTTGAAAGAAAACACATGCAAAATATAATGTCCTTACTGAGTATAAATCATAAACCCAAGAATGAGGAGACTGACAGGGTTGGAGCTGAATGAACGTCCTTATTCCCATCACATCTGGTTCTGTACTGGCCCAGAATGGAGCAGGCAAAGCCTGTTCACGTTGGCTGTGTTCATAGTTGGTTCTGAAAGGAGGCTGAATCCACTGAGTGTTGAATGTGGGGAAGAGTGGGGATCTCCTTTCATTTTTTGCATTTGGATAAAAGTGAGTAATCAACATCCCTGGTTCATTTCACTCCTTCTGCAGGCAGCCCAGGGCCGAGGAATGGGGACGTCTTTTGGGGACGTCTTTGCAGAAAAGTAACAACTTCATATCTCTGGGGAGAGAGCATTTTAATTTCCACCTCTCTCTATGTGCCTCCACAGCTTCATTACAAAACATTTGTTACCGCTTTGAATGAATGACGTTCTCCAGATGAAACTCTCGGAATAACAGCAAAATAGCTTTTGGAGTAACTAACTTCCTTCTTGTCTTATTCTCCCCAAAGCCTCTAACTCCCTTCAGAGAGTGGACAATAATTTAGTTTCCAAATTATCCCGCTTTGACGTGATTTAGAATCTTCTAGATCCATTGTCTCGTGCGGACCTGCTATTTATCCCTGATTTCACAAGCAGGCCTCCTGCCAAGCTGGAGGGGCGGTGGGCGGCGGGGCTGCCAGGCAGCCAGCTTGTGGGAGGACGTGCGCTTTCCTACAGTAGCAAACCTGTCTGCCCTCATTCACCTGGGACAAGCTGCCAGTGTTCTGGCTAAGCCTTGTCTTCCCTCCGGGACTCTGTACTGAAGATTTAGAATGTTCATTTTGGCAGGAGCTATGCCTGTTTATATGTTGCGTACCCCAAAGGCGGCAGTTAATGAAATTCTCAATGATTTTTTTTTTTCGGCAGTAAAAGAAGGAATGAGGGATGACTATGGGAATTCTAAAAATCTTAACCAGCAGTTGCAGCCAAATGCAGGGATCATCGTCCAGAAGTGGAGGAGCGGTCTGGCCTTGCACTAGGCTGGTGGCAGAGACACTGGTGAATGGTTGGTAAATTCTTTTTGTAAGTGGAAAGTTGCCAGGCCTGCTGTGGGTCTAGAACCCTGAAGACCAGGAACAAGAGGGTGTTGCAGAAGTTGTAGTCACACTCTGTGTTGTCATGTGAAGAACACTGTTGAAGTCACTCCTCAGGCAAACACGCACTGGGATCTGTGTCCCGGATTCTGTGCTTGGTGCCAGGCTGCAGTTTTCCTCTGTCCTCAGGGAGTCATTGTCAGATAAGTTATAAGTGTATCACTTTTCCAATGTGCAGTAAGAGTGATGTGTAAATGTATACAAATATTTGATAAAACAAAACAAAGGCCAAATATATTAGAAATCTTTGTGAATTTTCTGGTGAAAATCTTTTACTGGAAAATTTTCAACTGTAGGAACTTTTGAAAGCAACAAGAATTGATCTCAATGTTAACAGTATTGCAAATTTTGGAATTTATTGGGAAATGGGATTTTTTTTAAAAAAAGAATCTCTTCATATGGTTATGACTTTTCCTAACTTTAGATATATTTGTTGCTTCATGGGAAAGAAATTTTTCAGAGGTAAAGTAATAAAACATTTCTCTCTAGTGTGAGTGACAACAGGATGCCAGTCTGGCTGTACTGTTTCTGGAATGTGAACATGCAGCGATGAAGTCATCGACAAATCTGCAAATACTTTGTTACTGCCATGAGCCGATATTCAGGAATAAATTTTATTTTCCTTTTTAGAAAATACATTAATGTAAATATATTTGTACATAAATGTAAATGTGATTTTTGTGGTACAGTGTTTATTTAGTTTTTCTTTTTATAGACAGATTATACTTAGAAAACGCAATATAAGATGTTTCCCACTGTCCGTATTCTTTTGTAGCCATGATCATTTGTACTTTTTGTTTGCGTGTGGCTATACCTGGAAGTTAGTCCCCTGCACAAAGGAGAGGGTGCTGAGAAGGGATCTCCTCCTGGCGTCACTGTGGCCCCAGTCGCTGCTTCGCTCCACCCAGGATTCGGGGGCGTCGTCTCACTGGGGGAAGTCTTAGGGGTAAATCGCTTCTCTGCGGGCTCTCATGAGTAGCTTTTTAGGGAAGAATCACTCAGAATACTTGTTTTCAGACCCTGGCACAGCCTAGGCATGCTGAGGGTTCAATATGCTTGGGGCTTGTGGATGGTGAGGCTGGGAGGGGGTTGGCTTGCTTGCCTGAGACTGAACCCCACCCACCACATCAGCAGCCAGTAAAGGAGGAAGGGGCGGCTGGGGGCTT
Organism: Vicugna pacos; assembly: GCF_048564905.1. Lineage (NCBI taxonomy): Eukaryota > Metazoa > Chordata > Mammalia > Artiodactyla > Camelidae > Vicugna > Vicugna pacos. Next base: position 28,302,408 of record NC_133010.1, read on the forward strand.
GGGAGCCAGTGATGCTTGCGGCTGAATGTGCAGTACCTCGGGTGGTGCAGACTAGGGCTGTGAGGCAATGACAGCAGTAATAAACGTACAAAGTGTCATTCCTGGAAATTTCTGTGCTGCTCAGGACAAGCTCTGAGACGGCTGGGCACACAGGTCAGAGAAGCTGTAATGACTAGTTGGCCTTCAGGTGCTTCCGGTTCTGCCAGCGGCTGCCCATGTTGCTGTCAGTAAGACAGGGTAGATCCTCCTACCTGTGGTTTTCAGACTTTCGTGTGCCTAAGTATAAGCTGGGGAACTTGTCAAAAGAGCAGGTTTTCTGAGAGATTCTGATTGGTTAGATTTGAAATGGTGTCCAGGGAAAATGCATTTTTAGTCAGTGGTTCAGGTGATTCTGATACAGGGGTCCTGGGAAAACACAGTCACTCGGCAAACCCTTTCCTCTATCACTTCTCCGTCGGCACCAGGCTGAAGCATGGACAGCGGACGCCTCCTGCCACTTATGGTTTGCTTTGCATCGTAAATGTTCGCATGAAGATTATTGGAGGTTGGTGCTCAGGTTTGCTGGCATTCATATCTTTTTTGACAATCTAGTTCACATTATTTCACAGTAATAGAGGAACCTTTTCTCAAATAATAAGTGAAGATCTGCAGGTAGAAAGTGGAACCTTCTGGGGGTACTTGTGAGCCCTTTTTCTCCAACTCTGTTTCCTCAGGGAGCTGGGTCCCCCCCGGGAGAGGGGGCAGCAAAGGAAGGGCTGCTGCTCCCTCCTCTGAGGGGCTCCTTAAGCAACATCCCTTGGGATTTGAAAACTGTCAGAAAACAAAACCAAACTCACGACTCCTAGAGCCCTGAGTCTGGCATGCCTGCAAGCGCACTGCAGCCTCAGCCTGACGTCTAGAGTTGGTACTTTAAGAAAAATTTGAGGGCATTAAACCCACCGTATTTTTATCGCACTTTGGGGCACTAATTAGAATAAGATTTATATTTTCTCATGCCTCGTGGCTTGAACATCTACTAATTACTCAGAATTAGTATTCACTCCAAGGAGCTGTAAAAAATTCTCAGCATTGAGGAAATTGTGGTGGGGTCTGTTGGCAAAGTCATCTCTACTCCCTTGGTAAAAACACTGTTTTATCCCTTGGGCCACCACAGTGGGTGTTTTCAGTTGCAGCGTGGGGGAGGGTATGTGTGCTCAGTCCTGGCCCTGAGGCCTCTGAGCCTGAGTCCTCATCCAGAGAGTGTGGAGAATCCGTCTGCTCAGCCTGTGATGAGGACTGAATGTGACCCTTATAAGCACTGTGAACAAAAAATGCTGCAAACCATATCAGTAAACAAAGAATGCTGAAGCCATCAAGTCATCAGCGGCTGCCACCACCCCCTAGTGAAGACAAACCTGCAGCCCGGCCTCTGCAGTCACTCACCATGGTGCCCTCTGAGGGGACTCAGAACAAGAAAGGACAGGGCACTGGCCCCAGATGGCTAGGTGCTTGTGAAAGGAATGGATTCAGTGAGCCCAAACGTTTGCTTCCTCCCACAGGTAGAAGAGCGCTAAATTCTTTCACTTGAGATGCCTGGTTTTCTTTAGTTAACAAGTAATCTTTTAATGTTCCAACTACCTGGTCTTTGTCGTAAAGCTCCTATATATCCTGGCTCCTCCCCTGCCTCTTCGGAGCAGTCCCTCAGAGCCATCTGAGAGGATGTCATCCCGGGCTGAGTGCTCAGAATTGTCCACCGAATAAAACATAACGCTCAGCTTTTAGGTTGTGCATTTGTTTAAGTCGACAGTACAATGTTTGGCAGATAGTAAACATTCAGTAAATGTAAGGATTTATACTTATTATCTTACCTTCGTTAGTATTTAAGTCATGGATAAAAGAACAGAGAGCAACTGTTTGTTGTAGAATGAGAGCAAATGATCCAGCTGCTGGTCAGATGGGCTATAAAAAGTTCACAAATTGGGATATGCAAGGTGGGTGGACAAGCTGGTGCTGGCTAGGACTACAAGTGATAGCTTGTGCCTCCAGGACCTGCCCTCGGCTGCTAAGGGCCGCGGCGCCTCCTGGTGACTGTGTCTTGTCTCACAGGTCATCCTTAAGTGGACCAAGAAGGCTCCTCATGGGCTCTGGACTGGGTACAATGCGGGCCAAGTTGTGTTTATTATCTTGAGTTCAGCCAAATTAGCACACTGTAAGCAAATCATCATCCAAGCTCACACTCCCTAGAAAACATCAGTGAATGTCCAAGTCGCAGCCAGTCGGCAAGGAGGTTTCAGGGGACAAGGAGGTTTGACTGGTGTTCAGGACGGGCTCTTCCTTAACTCCACGGAAGGCGGCTCAGACCAAGCTGGGTTCCGGGGCTCCGCAGCAGCCACAGCATTCGTCTGGGAGGAATGAAGAGGTCAGAGGTTCTAAGCATTAGGCCAGGGTTTTATCCGAAAATAAAATTGTTGAAATACACTTATTTTTTCTTTTGCCACTAATTTATTTAAAAACATTAACTTCATAGAAAGAAATCTGAAATGAAAATATTAATTTCAAACTACTAATAATCATTCCTAGTTTGTGGTGTCATTAAAAATTTGGTTTCTGTGGTTGGCCTGAGTTCTCAAAAATGATGCCAAACCTGCTAGTTTAAAGCAAGGGATCACTGAAACCAGAGTCCCAGGAGTGATGCGTGCTTCATGCTTTTGCTTTGAACTCCTTGACCAGAAATCAAACTAATGATCGATGAAGGAAACAGACGGAACATCTTGAAGCCATTTTTCTCGTAGAAACCCTGGGCCTTTTCTTTTTTCCTTTCCTGTTTTTTGGCAGGGGGAGGTAATTAGGTTTACTTATTTCTTTTTGGAGGAGGTGCTGGAGATGGAACCCAGGACCTCACGAATGCTAAGCATGTGCTCCACCACTGAGCTACACCCACCCCCGCCCTGGCCTTTTCTTATTTTCTCTTTTTTCATTTTTGATGGTTTACAGGGTAGCTAGTGAGCAGCCCTGTTACATTATAGGCTAAGCAGGCTTCTGTGTATACCTTGGAATTGACAACCTATATATAATTTTTTGAATGTGGAAACAAATTCTGACATGGAGGAAAATTTTTGGTCTTCAACCCATTTGTAATCTTGGGACCACATTCCAAAGGTTGAAGGTTGAATCTCACAAGAACAATTGTTACTTTAAAAGTACTCAACTGTCATTACCTTGTCCTATGGGATTTATTTAGCTAACCACCCCCCACCTTCCTATACAGGAAGAAATGATTTCTGCAGTGTAGCGGGAGTCTTATGTTCTTCCAGTCACAAATCTCCTGTTTCTGCTGGGCCCCGGTCTCACTCAGGCCTAGGCAGCTGCATCCAGTCCTTTGCTCCGTCCTAACCCAGGCATGGGTCACAGCCTCTTTGATTAATTCAACACATCACACCTCTAGAGCCTCCGTGAGCTACAGACCTTGTGGAGTGTTTAAACGAGTGCTGGTGCAGGGGTGGTGGTTTCTCACCACCAGAGGACAAGGGGGCACCGGACACGGCACTTCAAGGCCTGCCTGGGACACCTCACCCCTTCGCCCTCCCAAGTGTCCAGGCTTCTGTTTGTCTCTTCCCTGCCTCCTTGCTCAGCTCTGTGTGCAACTTCATCCTCAGGTCCCTTTTCTTTTCCCTTTAGGGGCAGTTCGTCTGGTTCCTGACGTTAAATCCATGCGACGGGGCCTCGCCTCGTGCGCCCGATGCAGCCTGTGAAGGTGTGGTTGCCCAATTTAAGGTCATCTGCTCCAGAGCCAAATCCTTCCATGACAAATATTTGGTTGGTGATAATACTAAATAATTGTTTTTCCCTCTCTCTGTTGTTCTGTGGATGGAAAAAGAAGTCCTACGTATTGTTGAACAGGAAGGTTTGCCTGTCACCTGCCTATCAAAGTTTGAGTGACCTTTCCAAGGACCGGATTGAGACAGCATCGGGACAAGTTTGCTAGGGTGAGTGGTTCCTAGGCTGCCTTAGTGGAAGGTCTCACAGCAGGGAAGTTTGCATGCTCCAGCTTCACCTGGGAGCAGAGAGAGTCCTTTCGGCAGTGGCGGCCTCGGGGAGTAGGCGCTGGCATTCACTGCCATCTTCTGTGTACCTCAGTTCAGAGTGCCCCGGGGCTCAGAAATCACAGTTCCGCTGTCTTTGGTGAGTTGAAACCTCTCCACTTCTCTCTGACAGAAAGCAGCAGATCATCTGCGTTGAACTACGAAGCATGCTGGTGAATTAGTATGTGATGCCAAGATAGGTTCCACTGGCTGTGAATTCTACATGTGGATGTCTTGGGAGCCTGGATTTTGTGGCGCTTACTTTTCCCTTGCTTTGGTTCATTCACCTTTACAAGCTTTGCTGGTGAATCAGAAATCTTCTACGACTAGTCTGTCACCTGGATTCATGTTGTAAATCACAGCCGACTGATGGTGCTATGGACTGTTTACATCTGCTCCCGGATCCATGTTGAAACCCCAGTCCCCAGCTGTGATGGTGTTTGGAGGTGGGGCCTTTGGGGAGTAATCAGGTAATTGGGAAGTAATCCCATGATGGGACTGCTTCCTTACAAGGGGGCAAAGAGACCAGAGCTGTCTCTGTCTCTGCCACAGGAATATGTCAAGAAAGTGACCAGGAAGATGGTCTCCTCCCCAAGAACCTGACCACCCTGGCACCCTGATGGCAGATGTCTGGCCCTAGAACTGTGAGATATAAATGTCTGTTGTTTAACTCACCCACCACCCCTGTCTCTGATATTCTGTGATAGTGGTCTGAACTGACCAAGACATGCTGTGAAACTAACTGAAAGAAATGGATTAAGGACTTGTAAGGTTCTGTTCTTGGTTAGATAAATAACCCAGACACATAAATGCAATCGAGGAGAGATGTAGCATTTAGGAAGATGACTCAGATGACACGTGCTCAAAAGAAGGTGTTAGTGTGATGTGGTTCCCAAGAGAGCAGATTCTAATTTAGGTAGAGGCACAGACGACAGAGTGAAGAAGGCAATAATCCTGTTAGTTTGACCCTGGTCAGATCAAATCCGGACCACCAGGTCCAGGTACCACAGTTTAAAATGGATGTTGTGAATTGGATTCACTCCGTGGAAAGTGACCAAGATGGTTACAGAAGCTTAAAATGGCAGTACTTTAAGAGTGAATCCTGGAAAGTGGCTGTGGGACCAACGATGCATAGAAAATCTCACACTTTTATGCGTTTGGTGGTATTTTATGTTACAAATGACATTCTTGTTTACTTTAGGACCATTTATGATCTCCTGCTGTGATCTCATAGTAGGAATTTGAATTTTTATCTTCTTTTTATAAGCTACAGGGATGCAAGTTATGTTTCAGTTCAACACACTGTTGTGGAAAGGCAGAGGGGAGGGTCTCAGCAGCCCTGCCTGTGTTTCTTCCACCAGAGACCCTGGGAATGCAGCTGAAATGGGGCTGATCCGGGGGACAGCGCTCACTGCAGCGGCCCTGGGGTGTCTAGAAAGGGCTTTGTGAGGAAACCCACAGCCGGCTCTGGGCTCTGGTTGAGTGATTTTGGGCCAGGTCTGTAGAAACAGAGGTTTTCTCTGGATTGGGTGTTGTCAGAAAATAGAAACACTTCTAACACTGGGCATCTGAATAAATCTCATTTACAGGGGTGGCAGTGACAGCTGTAGCTGGTAGGAGTCCCAGCTGAGCAGGCGGGGATTTTGGTGTCTGGGTGTCACCGTGCCTGGGGCTCGTCTTGCTGTGTCGTGTCTCAGGGTGACCTCTTTGACACAGATGCTCTGTGATACTGGTTATGGCTTAGGTGTGAGCATCACTGCAGTCCTGGATGTCAAGGGTGGCTTTTTCTTTCCTCAGCCCTGATTTGGTTGGCTGTCCTGTAAGAGCTTATTCACACATTGGGACCTAAAAAGTGGAGAGTCAGAGGATTTGGGGAATTTTCCAAAGACAAACACTTCTGAGCTGAGGACCTGCTCCTGCCTTAACCTCCTGCTCCTTCTCTGCTGATGACGCTGCTGTTGCTCACCAGGAGGCAGGGCGATTGTGGTGATGGGAGACAGAACAGTGGAAAGACATTCATGCTTTAAGGTTCCTCCGGGAGCCGCCCCTCAGAAAGAAGACCTCCCTCTTGTGGTGCTGGTGGCACCATCCACCCAGTGGGGCCTCCTCGGGTCCCCAGGCCCACCGGGTCCTCAGGGAAGAGGGATCCTGGGGGAGAGCCCGCTCTCCCAGCAAACACAGAACCAGACATTATCAGGAAACGTAATGAGACTCAGAGAGGAAGCTGAGGACATGAAGACTCAGAACAATGGTACTGGGTTCAGATTTGAAAAGTGGTCCTTGGCCTGCATGGTGGGCATTGGTACAGATCAGCCTTGAGCAGGGCAGAGGGCATCTCTGGAGCCACCAGACTTCCTGTCTCTAAGTCACTAACACAGCAACCCTGGACTCCAGTAATGGTGGAGAACTCAGCAGTTCAGAAATCAGGGACTCTGTTGTGAATGACTAGACATTCTCGTGACTGGTCTCCGCCACATTAAATTTCGCTGGCTCCAACCTGGGGCCCAGAGGGGGTTGGGGGACAAAGGACCAAAGACTGGGTGCCAGCCCACGAAGCCGTTGCCACACAAACAGCAAAAGTGTCTTGTTCTGTTGACGTTGCTTCTCGGTCTGTTTGTCTGTCTTGGGAGGTGCAGGGTTTTGGCATGAATGCCTGAAGTGTCTGTAACTCAGAACAGGGCTGTGCTATTTCTGTCCTGAAAATACTTTCTTAATTAAAGAACATTTGACAATAGCGTTTCCTGTGAAGACTGGCAGTGAGCTGTTGCTCTGACGCAGCTGGAGTTCAGCCCCAGCCCAAGGGTGTGAAGAAGGGAGCAGAAGCAAACACTGTGAAGTCTTGTGAAGTGCGCAGCTGCTGAGTAGAAGTGGCTGGATTTCAGATAACCATGGGGCCAGGAAGGAGGGCCCTGGATGACATCCCAGAGAAATCACCAAGACTCCGCTGGTGGCCTGTCCTAGTTTTGAAACACTGTTAGGAAAAACTTCTTTTAAGTGTATCTGAAAATTTTCATAGTGCTCATAGTGTTTATTTTCAGGACTGTGTCTAGTGAAAAATATTTTACTGAGAAGGGATAAATGTAGGGAGCATACAGTTATGTCTGGGCACAAAGTACGTTTCATCCAGAGAATGCAGACTGAGTGTGAACTGTTGTCAGGTGTCTCTTGCTGCTTCCCAAACTTGGCAGCTTAGAACAGCAACTGGTTTCTGCAGGTTAGGAAGGTGGGAGCAGCTTGGCTGGGTGTCTCTCAAGGTCCAGGTCCAGCCCTCGCTGCAACTGCAGTCACGTCAAGGCTCATTTGGGGCTGAAACTTCTGCTCCCAGGCCACTCCCCAGTGTGTCAGGGCCCGGACCTCTCCACAGGCGCACCCCACAAGGCAGCTGGCTGGGCCAGAGCAGGAGATCCGAGAGCGGGGAGCGCAAGCAGACACTCAGGACAGGTGCTGTGCTGTCTCATAGCACAATCTCCAAAGTGGCATGCCCTCAGCTCTGCCTTCTGCTGCTGTCCACAGACCAGTGGGGTGTGGATGCCAGCAGGTGGGTGGCATGGGGACTGTCCCGAGACCCCCACCACAGCTCTTAAATAGTTTCCAATTTAAAACTATCTCTTCTCTTTTAGGTGACATATTACCTCTGAATAAACATTTTGTCTGGTTTGGATATCCACATTCATTCTGCAGCATAGATGAATCTCCCAGGTTATTATTTTCTTTGAATCCTGTGATCATATCCTGCCTGCTCCTCCTTCCTTCTCCCATTCCCATTATTTCTTATCATATTCAAAATGTGATGGCCGAGACCTGTTATGGGTTGGATTGTGTCCCTGCAAATTCATACACTGAAGCCCTAATCCCAGGACCTCAAAAGGTGACTGCATTAGGAGACTGTCTTTCAAGAGGTAATTAAGAGAAAAATGAGGTCATTAAGGTGGGTCCAATCTAATAAGACTGGTGTCCTTGTGAGAAGAGGAGGCTGGGGCACAAGCCACTGAGGGGGAACATGTGAGGTCACAGCAAGGAGGTGGCCATCTGCGAGCCAAGGAGGGAGGCCTCAGGAGGAAGCAAAGCTGCCGACACCTTGAGCTTGGACCTGTAGCTTCCAGAGCTGTGTGCACGCAACCTTCTGTTGGGTAAGCTGCCAGTGCTTTGTGGTTGTAGCCCTAGCAAACTAGTGCAAAACAGGAGGGTTTTTCTGTCTCTTTTAATCAATGAAATTGACTTCCCTATGATTAGGTGGGGATAAGAGAAGACATGAAGATCTGATGGAGCTTAAATTAATCAATGCAAAAAGTAAGCAATAAGCAAAATTTAAGAGACAATATAGATTTTAACAGATTAACAATTTTTGTTGGGGTGACATTGGAGAATAAAACAACCACTGAGTGATTAAAATTTAGACCAAATATTCGGAATGCTTTATTACATACTGATGCAACATACTGATCAGTGGAGCAGGTTACTGTAGGGACGACAGCAGAATCCTATTCCGAAGGTCCTATCAACCCTAGGGTTTATGATCTTGATGTTGGATCAGTACATCCCAGTCGTGTAACTGTGATTAATGGTTTCTTCGAAGATGAAAGTTCTTGGTGTCGGGGAGCCCAGGAGCCAGCAGCCTAGGGGGGATACCAGAGACGCTCAGGGCCCTGGCAGACGTCTCTCTCAGCAGACAGCCCAGCCAGAGTGGGGACACTTTGGGGGATTACAGGTTGGAGGGAGTCACTGTCTCACTGATGCTTCAGAAAGTCCACATTGGGAAGGGATGTGAGATGTGCCGTCGGGGCAGGAGCTTTGTCAGGGCCTGATGGGTGAGCCGGGCACAAGATCCAGCTTGGGCCAGGGCTATGGAGGGGAAGCACTGTGGGAACTGGCCATAGGCTCTGGAGGAAGAGCTGACGGTCACCAGGGCACAAGGAAAGTGGGGGACTGGGAGGCCCCAGGTTTCTGGGCTCAGCAACCAGGGGAGGCGGGGCTGCTTCCTGGGGTGGGAAGCAGCAGGCTCACAGTCCTGTGAGGTGCCTGTCAGCCTCAAGGTGAGGGGGGGCTTAGTGGTTGGACAGATGTGTCTGACCTGGGAGAAGGGTCCAGGGAGGAATAGGAGAGGCCAGGTGGGGGTAGGTGGGTTATAGCAGACTCCTTGCAGGGGGCTGTGGTCCTGATGGAAGCAGCTCAAAGCCAGAGAAGAATGGCTGTCAGGTGCTCAGCTTCACTCTCCTGCTTCTTTGTAAGGCTACTGTGTCAGAGTTTGAAACACCACCAGAGGACCCAAGCCCAGTGCTGCCCTGGCTTCATCCAAGGGGCTCAGGTGGAAAACAGAACCACTGCAGACCCTGCCCACATCCCCACAGGGAATGAACCCCATCAGGGCACCAGGCTCACAGACTTCAGGAGACCACGGCCCTCAGGACTGGTCTTCTTCCTTGCTTTGGCCTGTTGGTCAGAGATCCAGGTACCCCATCCTGGCTCCACCCTCTTGGGCCTGGATTTTGGGGCAAGCTGGGGGCAGTGTAAGACCCTCATGCTCTTTTATCTGCCTGGGGGTGAGAATGTCTTAAAAGCTGCATTGGCTGATTTCAAAGGTCTGAGTGTTTCCAGTAGGTATAGGGGGAAGGAAGGGTTTGAGGTTCTACATCGTTAGGGCTTTCCCAGGGTAAAGAGCTGTGCCTTCTTCTGGCCAGTCCACTCCCCACACCATCCACTTAGGAAGCTCAGGTCCAGGGGTATGAGGGCCAAGGCTCTCCCCTTGCTCATCTGTGACTTCCCATTCCCACAGCCCCACCACATGCCCTTTATCAACTCATTTCTCTTCTCCAGGGTACATTCACAGTGGTTTCAGAATTATTAGCTGCTACTGTTCTCCTTTTGCAGAATTCCTGTGGCTGTTCAGGGTTCTTTGTGTTTCCACACGAATGTTAGGAATATTTGTTCTCTTCCTGTGAGAAATGCCCCTACGGTTTATTTTACCTTATAGAAGTGTAGTCAGTTCACACTGTTCTGTTATTTCCTGGTGGAGGGCACAGTGATTTGACCAGGCTTGCTTGCTTTGAATTTGAGCACTGCTTTGGGCAGAATGGGCATTTTGACAATATTAATTCTTTCTGTCCATGAGCACAGGGTATCTTTCCTTTTATTTGTGTCTGTTCAGTTTCTTTCCTCGGTGTCTTAGAATTTTCAGTGTGCAGGTCTTTCACAGCCTTGACTAAATGTATTCCCAGGTTTTTTTTTTGATGCAATTGTAAATGTGTTTTTTTAAAACTTTCTCTTTCTGATGGTTCATTATTAATGTGTAGAAAGGCAACTGATTTTTGTGTATTGATTTTGTACCTTGTAGATTTACTGAAATCATTCATTAATTATAACAGGTTTTTGATGGTTTGATGTGGAAAACTAGAAATCAAAAATCACCCTGTATGGACTCCATCCAGGTCATCCACAGCACCTAAGACACAGCGGCTCCTAATCTTCCCACAGTGCCTGTAAGTTACACGTAGACTCCTGCAAGGGCGATGAGCATCAGCACTTTGGGTGAACTGAATCTGGTTAAGGGTGGGCCTCTATAGGGAAATCCGATGTCTTCTCTGCTTTTTTTTTGGCGTGGTGTTGACATGGTTGTATTGAGAAGTAGTCTGTAGCAATGTCAAATGTATAAAAAACTTTAAATAGCATTACAGAGTACTCACGTTGGCCACCTGACATAAAATACTCCAGTGGGTTTACCTGGGGATACTCTTTCAAGGAACCAGCACATAAACCCCAAATGAAGAAATTTTATGGTTCCACCTTGTAATCCCATTCACAGGCCCACTTCAACCTCACCATGGCCCCAAGTTATGGAAATGTCTCTTTCCATTCTGATCCAGTTTTCTTTTTCTGAAACCATTATGAGATTTTCCCTCGTTTTCAAAATCTGACTTAATTTAAAGTGCACAGTGATCTGGGTGGCCTCTTCTGTGTGGCTTCTTTCACCTAGAATGTTTTCAGTGTTCATCTGAGTTGTAATAGGAATCATCAGGGCTTCATTCATTCTTTTCCCACTGTGATTAAAAATGTGTAACATAACATTTACTATTTAAACCATTTTAAACACACAGTTCCATGGCCTTAACTACATTTATAGTGGTGTGTGAATATCCTCGCCATTCATCTCCAGAACTTACTCAGTTTCCCCAAGTGAAACCGTATCCACTAAACTCCCTTCAGCCCCTGGCAATGACATTCTTTCTATCTCTGAATTTGGCTTCTCTGGATACCATGTATAAGTGGAATCATATAACATTTGTCCTTCTGTGTCTAGCTTATTTCACGTAGCACAGTGACTTCAAGATTTATCCACCTTGTAACATGTGTCATAATTTCTTAGCTGTTAAGGCTGTGTAGTGCCCCATTGTGTCTACACCACATGTAGTTTATCCATTCATCTGCTGATGGACACGAGTTGCTTCCACCTTTTGCTATTGTGATTAATGCTATGATGACCATGGATGTGCCCATGTCTGTTCCAGTCCCTGCTTTCAAGTATTTTGATCATACACCCTGAAGTGGAATTGTTGGGTCCTATGTTAACCCCACGTGTAAGATTTTGAGGAACTGCCATGTTGTTTTCCACAGTGCTTGCACCATTTTACTTTATTCCTTTATCTGGCAGGATCGTAGGGCAGTTTGTGGACAGACCTCATTTGTTTATCTATTCAGCCTGTGACGAATATTTCAGTTGTGTTACCTTTTCCGCCATTGTGAATATTGCTGCTGTGAACGTTCATGCACAGTTTTTTGAACACCTCTTTTTAACACTTTGATGTCTATATCTAGGAGTGAGGTTGTTCAACCATAAGGTAACTGTATTTTAATCTTTTTGAGGAAATGACAAACTGTTGTTAATATAGTCTGTGCCATTTTCCAATTCCATAAGTAAAGTTTAAGGGTTTCAGTTTCTCTGCAGGTTTGCCAATATTTGTTATTTTTATTTAGTTTTTTTTTTAAATTGTAAGCAATCTAGTGTGTTTGAAGGGGTATGGCATCATACTGATTTGTATTTCCATCATGACTAATGATATTTTCCTGTGCTTGTTGACTATTTGTATGTCTTGTCTGGAGAAGGGTCTATTTGAGTTCTTTGACTGTTTAAAAAATTGGCTTGTTTGTCTTTCGGTTTATGAGTTGTAAAAGTTCTTAGTATATTCTTGATAAAGATTCTTTTCAGATACATAATTTGAGAATATTTTTCTTGATTTTGTGGGCTGTCTTTTCACTTTCTGGATAGCATCTTTGATACACAAAATTTTTAATTTTGAGGAAATGCAATTTATCTTTTTTCTTTCATTGCTTGTGTTTTGGTGTCAGATCTAAGAAAATGGCTAAATCCAAGGTCATGAGGATTTACTCCCATTTTTTGGGGACAGTTTATACAGCTGTCCCTCTCTGTCTGTGAGGTATTAGTTCCAGTGCTCAAGTCCTTTGCATAAAATGGTGTAGTAGTTGCAAATAATCTAAGCGTATCTTCCTGTTTACTTCAAATCATTTCTAGATCACTTATAATACCTAATACAATGTAAATGATATGTAAAGAGTTCTGGAAAAATGTAATGTGAAATAGTTGCTGGCATGCAGCAAATTCAAGTATTTCTGTATGGAACTTTCTCAAAATATGTTTTTGTTTTTCTTCTCATGTCTGAAGTTGGTTGATTCTGTGGATGTGGAAACTACAGATAAGAAGGGTTGATTGTAATTTTATTTCTTTTAAAATTTAAGCTTTTTATCTATCTTGAATTAGTTTTGTGTGTGGTGTGAAGTAAGGATCCAATTTTTTTCTTCTGCGCCACACCCTATCTCCTTTCCTAGATGTGCTTTTGGAGTCTCTTCCCCTCCCCCCAGCAGAAATACTGGGCCTGAGGCCCGCAAACTCTCCCTTCCCATCAGGCCTCACTACTGAGCCACAGGGTCAGCCTTGTATAGCCCTCTTTCCCCACGGGAAAATCACGCCGGAGAAAGGAATGTGGAGTCCTGCTTGTCAGCGCGACAGACAGGGAACAGGGACAGCGACAAAAGCGCCTCGAGGAACCCAGGACCACAGCACCCAGAAACCCTTGCATGGTGTGGTACTACAGTACCCAGAAGCCTTGGTGTGGTCCCATCCTGAGGTTACAGTACCCAGAATCCTCAGTGTGCCCCCCCATCCTGGGACTACAGCACCCAGGATCCTTGGCGTTCCCGCCCACCCAGGGACCACAGTACCCAGATTCTGCGTGTGTCCCCTCCCTTAATCCTGGGGCTGTAGTACTCTGAGGTCTCAGTGTTAACTGATCCCCACCAGGGCCAATCCTGGGATTACAGCACCCAGAAACCCTTGCATAGTGTGGTACTACAGTACCCAGAATCCTCAGTGTGCCCCATCCTGGGACTACAGCACCCAGGATCCTTGGCATTTCTGCTCATCTGGGGACTACAGTAGCCAGATTCTGCTTGTGTCCCCTCCCGTAATCCTGGGGCTGTAGTACTCTGAGGTCTCGGTATGTTATGTGTTTCCCACCGCTGCCCATCCTGGCACTACAGCACCCAGAATCCTCAGCGTTTCCACCCACCCAGGCACCACAGTACCCAGAATCCTCAGCGTTTCCGCCCACCCAAGGACTACAGTACCCAGATTCTGCGTGTGTCCCCTCCTCTAATCCTGGGGCTACAGTACTCAGAGGTCTCAGTGTTAACTGATCCCCACCAGGGCCAATCCTGGGATTACAGCACCCAGAAACCCTTGCATAGTGTGGTACTACAGTACCCAGAATCCTCAGTGTGCCCCATCCTGGGACTACAGCACCCAGGATCCTTGGCATTTCTGCTCATCTGGGGACTACAGTAGCCAGATTCTGCTTGTGTCCCCTCCCGTAATCCTGGGGCTGTAGTACTCTGAGGTCTCGGTATGTTATGTGTTTCCCACCGCTGCCCATCCTGGCACTACAGCACCCAGAATCCTCAGCGTTTCCACCCTCCCAGGCACCACAGTACCCAGAATCCTCGGCGTGCTCACCCATCCAATGACTACAGTACTCAGAAGTCTTGGTGTGTTCAATAATCTTGGGACTACAGTACCCAGAATTCTCAGCTTTACCGCCCACCTGGGCACTGCAGTACCCAGAATCCTCCGTGTGGCCCTGGGCTGCAATGCCAGGGACCGCAGTAATCCAATCTGTTTCACTGGCAGCGAAGGCGTCCTTCCTCAGCCTGCAGTTTGTTACCTGGTTGATGGCCACTCTGGCAACACCCTTTCTTGCTCTCCTTTTTCCCCCTGGAAGGTGGGCAACCAGAACCCATGAGCATGGGCCTGCAGAAGCCTGGGCAAACCTCACAGGCATGGGTCTGTCCCCAGTTTCCACAGAGTGGACTGAGGCCCGGGGACTCCCTCAGCTGCTGGCTGTACTGCATCTCTGTGTGCTCCTGTAGGGCCCTGAGCCCTTTCTACTGGCATCCAGGGTCTCATGTTGGTGATGGTCACCTGGTTCCAGAGGCATCGGTGCCTAAACACCAGGTTTCTGCCCAGCCCAATCTTTGAACCTCTGTGACTTCCCTATTAGCCCCAGGGCTTGAGAACTGTTCCATCTGGTGGGAAGGCCTTTCCAGCCTGGCACCCTCTTGCTTCTCACTCCCATTTGTTATAGAATTGGTTGATTGGACCTGTGTCTGGGTCCCAGGCCAGGACCCCTTGCCTTGGCCAGGGACGTTATTTTTCTGATCAGGTTCACCCAGCCAATAATGAGACAGATGCTGAGACCGGAAGACCATAAGCTTTACTCAATGGCCAAAGACTGGCAGAGTGATAACCTAGCTCACAGATCAGCTTCTCAACCCACGTCAGTTGCAGACACCGAATATATAGAAAGCTCGAAGTGAAGGGGCAGGTTGTGGGGTAGGGGTGGTCTGGTCAGGGTAGGGTGGGTGGAGATTGGAAAGAGTGGGAGGAATATTCATGACTAAACAGGGATGTGGTTGGACCTGGCACTGATGCAACTCCTTTTCAATCCTTGTGTGGGAGTTCTGGGTTGTTTTCATGGCAATTGTCAACTGCCATGGTGCTGTTTGGATGTGTCATTTAGCATGCTATGTATTACAATGAGCCTGTAATAAGGCTCAAGGTCGACTGGAAGTAAGATCCTCTGCAGTCTTGGGCCTAGTTGGTTCTAATCAGTTTTTGTGTTTTTCTCTATGCAGCTTCCTCCTGAAACTTAGATAAGAATAATTGGGTTCCACTCAAGGGAGGGGCAGGGGTATGAGCCTGGGGCAACAGAGTCTGATATTTCAACATTTTGATGTCTCTTGTATTTTTCTATTGTATGAAAAATTCTGAAGTTGCATAATTGTAAAAAAACTCAGAATTGCTTGTATTTTTTAAATAAAAGTTGACAGTCTACACTCTTTAGGAATATTCAGTAGCTACTTAGAACTCCTTATTTGATGTGAGTGGGTCTTTTTAATGAAATTTTTGTCTGACTGCATTGTGTAATATCCTCTGAGGCACCACTTTGATATTTCTGCTGTCTTAACAAAGGATTTTCCATTCACATATGTTTTCCTGACCATGCCCTGCATTTTATCTTTGATTAGAATCCTCTTTTTCAGGAGGAGGTAATAAAGGTTATTTTGGGAGATACTGTAAAACAAAAGTTGTGTGCATTAGCAACATAACTCAACATCCTTGACTTAGTATAAGAGTAACACATGTTCTTGCTTTCCTGTGTTCTGTTAAATCACCACAAGCTAAATAGCTTTGTGAAACTGATATGCTGAAATTTAGCTTTACTGCTTTTGCTTATGCTCTGATGCCAAACCAAGCTGTTCATTAGTTTCTTTGATCTCTGAGTCAAGCTCATCATCACTGTCATCCAAGTGTGGATCACCAGCCCCTGATAAATCTGTTCCATTTTCTTCATAATCTGGAAAAAAAAGTCTCTCAAGGAATTCTTGATATTTCTCTTCATAATCTGGATGAACTGCAGGGAAAGGAAAGCCACCAGATGTGCAGAACATTGCTTCACTCATAGCATAGTCTCACTTTCAGGTGCTGCTTCTCTGTTGAGGTTGCATGGGTTCTACCCCAGTTATTTGACCAGAGTTCTACAAGTTTCATGAGCATCTGACTTATATGTCTGTGGCCATTTGCATCTAGGGTGACATTTTCAATTCTCGGAAAAATTTCTTGCATACCAGTCTTTCCTTTTTCCTTCCAGCATCTTTCAAACTGACCGTGTCAACTTCAGTAACTGTACTGCACAAATTAAGTTGTTGCCCGGAGGGTTAGAAAAAAGGACATCCAACAACCCCTGAAGACAGCCTGAAGAAGACCTGCTCTCATAACCTGGTCCATTTGTTCCCTTGATCTTCAGGTTAAGATAAAGTTCTTCCAGGAAGAGTACAAATACGTGGAATTGTTTTCAAGTAACTTCATTCTTTTTGCAGCTTGGTCCTTAACTTCATATTAATTCTGATAGCTTTAAAGTAGCAACTGGTGGAAACTACCACTCTCTGGAAGTTGCCAATTGCTAGCTCTCATGTAAGAGGATTTGAGAAAGATATGGCCTGTTGATACATTACTTCTCTGTGTTCTTGCAAAACATCATCTATTGTAACACAGCCATTCACTGTCTCTGCAAACCATTCAGTTTCAGTTTCCAAACCTATGAAATGGTTTTTAAGATGATTCAAAAAGTCTTGAATATATTTGTATAGAGTGGGATAATCCTCACAACCATCCCAGTAGGACTCTGTATAATTAGAGGAACAAGTTGGAGGGTAAAATTCGGGGTGTTCACAGACAGCTTTGATGTGAATAAGGAGCCACAACCATCTGAGGCTTACCAGTGCTGACCCCGTGCTCTGCAGTGGGGTGTCAACCTGTGAACTCGTCTTGCTCCCAGGAGGGCTCCCTTACAGGGTGGTTCTCAGAGAGAAGTGCCTATAGTCCATTTCTAAATTTAAGCATGTTATGTTATCTGGAGAGACAGGGAATCCTCCAAACCAGCAAGTCCTGGCCCCTTTTTGTTCAATAGTCCTTCTTTTGGCTCTCTCTCTCCTTTTTACCTTTTAGTTTAAGCAGCAAGGAAGAAGCAGCTGGGAGACACTCAGTACTTTCTGGAAATCTTAACTAGTTCACCCAATGCTTGGGCTCATTTTGAACTTTCCACATGACTGTAGGAACAGTGTTACTAAACTTTCTGACACTACCTAACAAAGGTCCTCTTTCCCCTAGTTTGTAGTCAGATTTTTTGATACTATAAGTTCTCACCAACAGCCTCCTCAAAATATGGACTTCTAATAATAGTATATTCATGCCACATCAAGCTTTCACTAGCACTTCTGAAATCCTTTTCACTTTCTCCCGCTGCCTGATATCAAAGCCACTCCCACATTTTAGGTTTTGGTTATAACAGCCCACTGCTATAGATACCAAAATTTGTATGAATCATGTAATGCTTCTTAAAAAATTACTGTGCAGTTTATCAACTTAGCAAAAACGTATGTTCTCCGACAGTTTCTGTGGGCTCAGTATCCAGGAGGGGGTTAGCTGGGTGGTTCTGACTCACGACCTCTCATGAAGTTGCAGCCAGGTCATCATCATCATCACCTGGTGCTGGGAGATCTGCCTCTAAGGTGAGTGTTACTTCTTTGCCTGGTACATTATTGCTGGTGGAGGGCAGTTCCTCCTGGTTCCCTGCATGTGTTTGCTTGAGTGTGCTCACAGTGTGTGGCTCCAGACATCCCCCAGAGTCTGTGAACCGAGAGAGACAGCAAGGAGGAATATCCTGTGCCTTAGACCTGTTCTCCAAAGTTCCAAACATCACATGCTTTGAAATTTTTATTTTATTTTTAGTTTTTAACACCGTTACTGTGGTATGGTTCCTGTACAGTAAACTACGCATATTTCAAATGTACAATCTGATGAATTTTGATAGATGTCTACACCCATGAAACCACCACCAAAATCAAGATAGCTAACATTTCCATCACTTCTCAGGAAGTCCAAATTTTAAACTCCTGATTTGTCTCTTCCCACCCCGTTTACCCCCTGGTAACCATAAGTTTGTTCTCTATGTCTGTGAGTCTGTTTATGTTTTGTCTTTAAGGTCACTTGTGTCCTTTTTTTCTTAAAGGTTCCACATATAAGCGGTATCATATAGCATTTTTCTTTCTATTTCTGGCTATATCAGGTGAGTTTTTGTTTGTTAAATGCAAAAGTCTAAATTCAGCCCACACTCAAGGGTAGAGGAATTAGGCTCTTTTGAAGAAATGACCAAGGAATTTGTGGACCTATTTAAACCATCACAGTAGGAGCATTTTATTTCTTTTCACTCAGGGATCACAGTCCTTTCTACCTGATGTGCAGTTTCTGAAAACATTTGCTTCATATATTTGGTCATTTTTCTAGTTGCTTATGGTAATGGGTTAGTCTCACACTAGTGATATCAGAGATCTCAACGCACTGATTTGGACCTTACATGCAGATTTTTCTTCTCTCTGGCTTCAACTTCCTCACCTTTAAAGTGGAAATTTTTGACTTAAAAAAAGAGACAGCAACAGAAATATATCATTTTTGTTTTCTGCTTCCATTCCCAAAGCAGTCAACTGCTTCCTTATTTACCTTTGAGTCACCTTAGATTTGGAAAGAGAATGTTAAGTAGCAGCAATAGTCTACTTTACTGTACAAATTATCTAACATTTGATTCTGACTGCCTATTGCCTAACACAGGCCCAGGTATTGAAGGCACTAATAAAAGTGTGAACAACTCCTGGGCATGTATTCAGAGGGAACTTTAACTTGAAAAGATACATGCACCCAAATGTTTGTAGCAGCACTATTTACAACAGCCAAGACATGGAAACAACCTAAATGTCCAACAACAGGTGGCTGGTTAAAGAAGTTGTGGTATATTTATACAATGGAATACTACTCAATCATAGAAAAAGAATACAGTAATGCCATTTGCAGCAACATGGATGGACCTGGAGATTGTCATTTTAAGCGAAGTAAGCCAGAAAGAGAAAGAAAAATATCATATGATATCCCTTATATGTGGACTATTTAAAAAGAGACAAATGAACTTGTTTAAAAAACAGAAACAGACACAGACATAGAAAACAAACTTATAGAAACAAAGTGGGGGAAAGAGGGTGGAAAGGTATAAATGGGGAGTTCGAGATTTGCAGATACTACTATATATAAACAAATAACAAGATTCTACTGCAGAGCACAGGGAACTAAATTCAATATCCTGTAGTAACATATCATGGAAAAGAATATGAAAAGGAATATATATGTGTATGTATATATATGACTGAACTATTGTGCTGTGCCCCAGAAGTTGACACAACATTATAAATGGACTAGACTTCAATTGAAAAAAAAAAGTTTGACTGAGTCAGTACTGCCATCTTTTTCTGTCTTGCACTAGCCCTGGAATGTGAGCACAAGGAACAGAGAAATACAGAAGTAAGACAGGGGCCAAGATGCTGGTTGAGGAAGATGTAGCTCTGGAAAGGCACGGACAGCTCACTTCTTATTGTTAATGAAAACTGATTATGGTCCAGATGCTGATACTTCTCCACTTGTGTGCTCTGTGGAACCATGTTTGGGAAGTGTTGGAAAGGGGCCCCCAGGCCCTGTCTGATACTTTGATGTTTGTAGGTGTCTAATGAAAATAAGCACAACCTAAAAGTTGGGAATTATGTTTTATTTGGGGATGTGGCTGAGGACGATAGCCTGGAAACAGCTCCTCACTTAGCTCTGAGGAACTGTTCCAAAGAGGTAGGGAGGAGCCAGGTTATATAAGAGATTTTGCTGGAAAAAAAAAGTATTCAAACATTAAAAGACTATTGCTAATAATGAAAAACATACATCTCATGTTAAGGATTTTAGTGTTTTTCTGTGCACGGGAAGATTCAAGAATCTGGGCTCACTGAAATTATTCCTTTGATATGCTCCTTAACTGTCTAGGGTCAGTATCCTGCTTTTGTTTTGTTTTTAATTCTAAATTCCCCTCATGGTGCACCTTTGTGAGGGGGCTGCTGCAGTGGCTGGTGGCTTGATGGCAGCATAATCTGTTGTCTACACGGACCTGTACCCATGTTATTACGTCTGCACACATAATCTGTGTCTGTACATGGATAAATGATCTTTGCCTCTTCTTCTGGGTCCTAAAACATCCCATCGAAGGCATTTATGGTAGGTTGGCTCTTGGTCTCTCTCCTGGGAATAGAAGCCACTCTGATGAGGTAACTGATAGCTGTAGTCATTCCTCAGAAGTTTCTGCTTTTATTCAGATAATGAGAGCTCCAAGCAGGCTTTTTTCCTGCATCTAAATCTCAGGTGTCTTCAGCTTAAAGTGTCTTTATACCAACTATGGGGTTCTGCCTGGCTTTCCATACCTACAAATTTGTTCTCCTTTTTCAGGATTCCTTTATCTAGTCTGAGACCCTTGCCTTTTCCACATGAATTTTAGATTGGTTGTCAATTCCTACAAAACACCACCTGGGATTTTGGGAGGAAGAGCTGACAGTCACCAAGGCACAAGGAAATTGGGGGACTGGGAAGACCCAGGTGTCTTGGCTCAGCAAACAGGGAAGGTGGGTGTGGAGAGTGGCAGGACAACAGTCCTGTGTGGAGCCTGTCAGCCTCAAGGTGAGAGGAGAATGCAGTGGTTAGACAGATGCATCTGGCCTGGGAGTGGGGTCCTGGGAGTAAGAGGAGAGGCTGGGAGGGGGCTGGTGGGTTACAGCAGACATACTATCCCCAAAGTGAGAGGGAGACACAGTGTTTGCACAGATGCATTGGGCCTGGGAGAGGGGTCCAGGGAGGAAGGGGAGAGCCCAAGTTGGGGCAGATGGGTTACAGCAGACTCCATGCAGGGGACTGTGGTCCTGATGGAAGCAGCTCAGAGCCAGAGAGGAGTGGCTGTCAGGTGCTCAGCTTCACTCTCCTGTTCCTTTATAAAGCCACTGTGTGAGACTGAAACACTGCCAGGGTATCCCTGAGTCCAGTTATGTCCTGGCTTCATCCAAGTGGCACAGGTGGAAAATAGAAACACTGCAGGCCCTGCCCTTGTCCTCACAGGGAATGAATCACTTCAGGGCACTGGGCTCACAGACTTCAGGAGACCCCTTCCCTCAGGACTGGTCTTCTTCCTTGCTTTGGCCTGCTGGTCAGAGATCCAGTTACCCCATCCTGGCTCCACCCTCCAGGGCCTGGATTCTGGGACAGCTTGGGGTGGTGCAAGACCCTCATGCTCCTTTATCTGCCTTGGGGTGAGAATGCCTTAAAAGCTGCATTAGCTGATTTCAAAGGTCTGAGTGTTTCCAGCAGGTATGGGGGAAAGGAGGGTGTGTGTGGTTCCTACATCTGCAGGACCTTCCCAGGGTGAAGAACTGTGCCTTCCCCCTCCCAGTCCATTCCCCACACCATCTGTCCAGGAAGCTCAGATTCAGGAGTATGGGGGCCAAGGCTCTCCCCTTGCTTATCTGTGACTTCCCATTACCACAGCGAGGAGCCTGGCTCCCACCGCCTGCCCTTTATCAACTCATCTCTCTTTTCCAGGTTCCATTCACAGTGGTTTCAGAATTGTTAGCTAGTACACCCTGGAAAGAACTTTATAATATAAAGCCCACAGTTTAACAGTGGTCCATTCTGCCTTTGCAGAATGATTCTGTCCATTTCCAAAGTTAACTTAGGTCAGCACCTTTTGCCCCACCACCGACTGAGTTTTTACACCCATTTCTAATACAGTTAGATTCTGTCACATTGTGTGTTCCATCTTATGATGCTGCCACACCCTAAACAGCTAAATTTGAGTAGATTATGATTGATCTTTGGGCTGTACAAAGGTGTGGGCTTAGACATACTTATAGTGATACCAACCTAAAGTTTCACATGGGATACTTCAGCCCCCCAACCCCACCCTATGATATGCTTATGTATATAATTGTGCCTTTTCCATGATTGTCATAAATAGGGTCATACTGTGTGCAGCCTCCTCACACTGGATTCTTTCACTTAGTAACATACAAGTAAGATTTACCCATGTCTTTCTGTGGGTTGATGGTTTAATGTCTATTGCTGAGTAGTATTCCACTGCGATTGTGTGGGAGGAAAATCAGTTTTCCCTCTCCCCTTCTAGGTTCTTGGTTAACACTGCCCCCCCCCAATAAGACAGATTACAGGGAGAAAAAGAAGCAAGTTTAATAACATGTATACCTCCTGTATACAGGGGAGATACCCAAGAAAACTGAGTCCCTCCCTGAAAAGGCCAAAGGCATCACCTTAAATATCACCTTCAGCTAAAAACAAAAGCAAGGCCTCTGGGAGGGAGGAAGTCATTTATGGCAGATTATCATGAAAGCTCAGTAAACAAGGGTGTAAGGTTTAAAGTTTGTGTCTCCATTCACTTCACTCCGTATGGCTTCCAATGGATTGTTTCTTAAGTATTTGGAGAAGTTACAGATATTTGGCTCCATTTCAGTTTGAATTTCCAGTTTAAAAGATTGAGAAGGGCCGCTGTCAGGGCGGGGCCTCCACTGGCTGTGAGGGCGGCTGGGTCCGCGCTTTCCCATTGGCTGGCCGGGCCCGGAGCCCGCCTCCCCCAGCTGCGGCGGGAACTCGTGTGCGTTCTGCCTGAGGATTTGGCGTCCTGCGCAGCTGCCTGGAGCCGCGTCTCCTCTGGACCTGCCGGGGCTTCAGGACAACAGGGGGTTATGTCCACGCTGACAGGAGTCCAGTCTCCTCAGGACCCAACAGGAGGTGCTGCACTGAAGAGAAGGTGAGGAGAAAGGAAAAATGAGGGAAAGTGAGGAGAAGTTTCCCGTGAGGGGCTTACAGCTGAGGGGAAGCCCTCCTCAGTGGCCCTGGGAGAGGAAGGGCTGGATGTGGGAAGCTGTGGGTTTTAGTCAGGTTTTGTGTGTTGTGCAGAGAGTGTGCCGTGTCCTTCTTTGCCATGTGGTGTCCAGTTTTCCCAGCATCATTCATCGAGGGGACTGTCCTTTCCCGGTGCAGGTTCCTGGCTCCTTTCTTGTGAATTAACTGACCACATCCCTGTAGGTTTGTTTGCAGACTTTTTCTGGTCCATGTCCCTGTCGTTGTGCCAGTTCCACAAAGTTTTGGTGACTGTGCTTTTGTAATGCAGTGTGAAGTCAGGGAGGGAGATGCCTCCAGCCTGTTTCCCTTTTGTAGAATCTCTTTAGCAGTTCAGGGTCCTTTGTGTTTCCACATGAATGTTAGGAATGTTTGTTCTGTTTCTGTGAAAAATACCACTGAAGTTTATTTTATTTTATTGAAGTGTAGTCAATTCACGATGTTCTGTTGTTTTCTGGTTTAGGGCACAGTGATTTGACATGCCTGCTTTGAATTTGAACACTGCTTTGGGTAGAATGGGCATTTTAACAATATTAATTCTTTCTGTCCATGAGCACAGGGTATCCTTCCATTTACTTGTGTCTGTTCAGTTTCTTTCCCTGTTGTCTTAGAATTTTCAGTATGCAGGTCTTTCACATCCTTGATTCAGCTTATTGCTAGGTATTTTTTTGGATGCAATTGTAAATGGGATTTAAAAAATGTCTCTTTCTGTTTCATTATTAATGTATAGAAAGGCAACTGATTTTTGTGTATTGATTTGTACCTTGTAGCCTTACTGAAATGATTTATTAGTTCTAACAGGTTTTTGATGGTTTAATGTGGAAAACTAGAAATCAGAAGTCACCCTGTTTGGACTCCATCCAGGTCATCCACAGCACCTAAGACACAGTGGCTCCTAATCTTCCCACAGTGCCTCTAAGTTACATGTGGACTCCTGCAAGGGCGATGAGCATCAGCACTTTGGGTGAACTGGATCGCATTAAGGGTGGGCCTTTATAGGGAAATCTGATGTTTTCTCTGCTTTTTTGGTGTGGTATTGACATGGTTGTTTTCAAAAGTAATTAGTTTTTTAATAAAGTTTCTTATAAAGTTCTTTATAAAATACTTTGAATAGCATTATGCAGTACTTGCATTTGCCACTTCACATAAAATACTCTGGTGGGTTTTACCTAACACTGCGATACTTTCCCAGGGAACCAGCACATAAACCCCAAATGAAGAATTGTATGGTTCACCTTGTAATTGCATCCACAGGCCCACTTCAGCCTTCCCCATTGCCCCAACTTACGGATATCCTTTTTTTCATTCTGCGCCAGTTTTCTTTTTCTGAAACTATTACTGAGAGTTTCCCTCTTTTTCAAAATCTTAATGGATTTAAGGCACACAAAATGTATACGATCTGGGTGGCCTCTTCTGTGTGTCTCCTTTCACTTAGAATGTTTTCAATCTTTATCCAATTTGAATCATTAGTGATTCATTCACATTTTTCATTGTCATTAAAAATACAGAACATAACATTTACCATTTAAACCATTTAACTATGCAGTTCTATGGTATTAACTAGATTCACATTGTTGTACAGATGCCTCACCATCCATCTCCAGAACTTACTCATTTTTCCCAAGTGAAGCCCTGTGTCCAGTGAACACTGACTCCCCTCAGCCCCTGGCAGTGACACTCTTTCTGTCTCTGCATCTGACTTCTCTGGATGCCTTGTATATGGGGACCCATGTAATATTTGTCCTTCTGTGTCTGGCTTATTTCACTTAGCATATTGACTTCAAGATTTATCCATGTTGCAGTGCGCATCATAATTTCCTTAGTTTTTAAGGCTGTGTAGTATCCCATTGTGTATACACTACATTTAGTTTATCCATTCATCTGTTGGTGGAGAGGTGAGTTATTTTCACTTTTGCTGTTGTGATTAATGCTGCCATGGATATGGGTGTACCCATTTCTATTCCAGTTCCTGCTTTCAAATATTTTGAACATATATCCTGAAGTGGAATTGATGGATCACACATCAATCCCATGTGTAAGTTTTTGAGGAACTCCTGAATGGTTCTCCACCGTGACTGCACCATTTTAGTTCTTTATATGGCAAAATATTAGGGCATTTTATGGATACACCCTATTTGTTTATCTATTTAGCCTTTGATTGACATTTCAATTGTTCTACCTTTGGGGCCATTGTGAGTAGTGCTGCTATGAATATTTGTGTACCTTTTTTTTGTTTGAACACCTATTTTTAATGTTTTGGGGTCTATATCTAGGAGTGGAGTTGTTGAACCATAAGGTAACTGTATGTTTTTATCTTTTTGAGGAAACGACAAACTGGAAACATGGGCTGTACCATTTTCCAATTTTTCAAGTAATGTTTAAACGTTTCAATTTCTCTACATTTTTGCCTTTTTTTCCCCCTTGATCGTAGGGCTTCTAGTGTGCTTGAAAGGGTATGGCTTTATGGTATTAATTTACATTTCCATCGTGACTGATTTTAAACATTTTTTTCATGTGCTTGTTGACTATTTATCTTGTCTGGAGAAGGGTCTATTTGAAAATATTTTATTTATTTATTTATTGGTTTTTCATCTTTTCCACTTTTATTAGGTAGATTATTACTGTTTGACTGCACATATACATTATATTGCATATAAATACATATATACAATATACTATACTTTTTTTTTTAGTTTACATATAGAGAAGGGTGTATTTAAGTCCTTTTACCATGTTAAAAATTGGGTTTGTTTTGTCTTTTTATGAGTTGTAAAAGTTCTTGATATATTCTTGATAAATTTTTTTCAGGTATACAATGTGCAAATATTTTCTTTGATTTTGTGTGCTGTCTTTTCTGTTTCTGGATAGCGTATTTGATGTACAAATGTCTTTAACTTTGAGGAAAGGCAATTTATTATTTTCTTTCCTTGCTTGTGTTTGCTATCAGATCTAAAGAAATTGCTAAGTCCAAGGTCATGATGACTTATCCCCATTGTTTCTTTGAGAGTTTATACAGCTTCCCTCCCTATGTGTGAGATATTGGTTCCAGGACACCCTGTGGATACTAAATATCTGTCCGTGCTCAAATCCATTATATAAAATGGTGTAGTATTGGCAAATATTCTAAACACAGCTTCCTGTATGCTTAAAATAATCTCTAGATCACTTATACCAAATAATACAATATAAATGGTATGTAAATAATTGTGAAGAAAATATAGTGTTATTTAAATAGTTTCTGGCATGCCACAAATTCAATTTTTTCTTTATGGAACTTTCTCAAATTATTATTTTTTTTTATCTGAAGGAGACTGATTCTGCAAATGTGGAATCAACAGATAAGGGCTGATTGTCACTTTACCACTCTTTAAATTTAAGCTTTTTATGTATCTTGAGTTAATTTTGCATGTGGTATGAAGCAGGGATCCAATTTCATTTCTCTTAGAAATGAAAAAGTTTCACTGGATAGACAATTGCCTGGCACCACTTGTTGAAAAACACACTTTTCCCCCCAATTTAATGTTGCCCACTGTGTTAAAAAAAAAAAGTAATCAGTTAGTGGATGTGTCTTTTCATATTAGAGTTTTGCTCTGGATACATGCCCAGCAGTGGTATCTCGGACTTTTCTTGCTTCTGACCTAAGCAGGAGAAGGTCACTATGTGGAACCTACACTTCAGGGGAGGGGGCTTTAGCTCCACCTCCTTGATGGATGTCATGGATTATTAGGAATTCTTCTGCATAGGAGTTCTCCATTCAATCCCATCTATTAAAAAACAACAGCAACAACAACAACAAAACCCAACAACCTATGTCATCATTTAACTTCACCATTGTGGACACCTGAATAGTTATTTTAGTCTTTTGGTTATAATCCAGCACTACAGGTTTGGTTGCTCAGTTTATTCCTGCTTTGGCTACTGAGAACTCTTTCATTGGCTCCTGTTTCCTTTGAGATCATTCCATATTTTGGGTTTTTCTCTGCCCTGGTACTTCCTTACTTTCTGATACAAGATTCAAGATGATCCTGGCTCATATATTGACTGTATCAGTCCTAGTATAAGCCATTTCTTCAAAGAGTCCTGATTCCTTTAATTAAAGAATGGTATTAAGAACTTACATATGGGAGGAAAATGTTCTCAGCTGACAATGCAAGGAAATGTGTGCATGTGTTCCCACCTTAATGTATTGTTGTTGCTCAGGGACCACCATCCGCCCACCCCACCCCAATCTGCCTCAACCACATAGTGTTTTAAATTTAAGTTACTTAGAAATGGCCAAAGCAAGAGGGACACTCTGACCCCCGCTCTATCTCCCTAAAAGCAGGAAATAAGCCTGTCATGTGAAAGGTTCAGAGGCGCATATAAACATATCTCATAACTTCTTTAATTTACCACCCCAAGCCCAAACTCTGTTTAGGTTTTTCATTGAGTACCCAAAAACTACATTTCTTTGGGCTGTCAATTCCTAACAAATTTATAGTTTTCTAGATGTAGAAAATCAGCCTGTTTTTACTACCTCTTACTTCTCATTTCTATGAGACTTTTGTGTGTAGGAATTAAATTGTCTTTTTCTTCTGCTGCTCTGTCTCGTGTTAGTTTTATTATCAGTCCAGCCACAAGAAGTCAAGAGGGATAGAGAGTGAAATTTCCCCCTCCCCAATAGTATACAGTCCTAATTGTAAAGATTTCTATGTGGAAATGTCTGTATTCATATTAAGCAGAAGACGGGTTTATACTGATGCCTCCAACTTGATCCATTATCTTATGGACAGTGTACATCTCCCCCCCGCTTAACTCCCAGTCAGACAGTAGAACCCTGGTTCCCACCATCTTCAGTCCATGCAATTCATTTCTCATTCTGCTCCAGATGAGTGGTTTCAGCGTTCTTAGCTCCTGCCCCTGTGGGATGGATCTTATAGATCCCACTGTTTACGTGCAGTATGCTATGTTTTCCCTGTAGTCTACACATTCTGTTCATTCCTGCAGTTACTGAGGCTGGCCCCTTCTGCTCCACCAGCAGCAGTGAGTGTTTTCACACACTTCTAATACAGATTCTTTGTTACATCCTGCATTCCATCCTGTGACACTACCACTTACTTGATCACTTAATTTAATTGTTTCTGTAATATTTCTGTAAAAAATGAAAATGTCCCTCACAAAATGGCAACCTCTACTCAGTTTTTTGGGAGTCTTTAAAAAAAATTACTCAGATTGTAGTAGTCATTAGGCTACAGACCTATTTGGAGGGTGGCATATTATGCTCCCTGTGAAATGAATGTGCACTACTTTACTTATGAGTTCATCTACAGATGGGCATACTGATCACTTGAGTTTCTAAGCCGTTATGAATAGACCTCCTGTGCATTACTTGATGTTTTTGTTTCAACAGTTTTTCAAAGCAGATGTCTAAATTCAAGAGCTGGTTTTTGGGGGGACTCTAAGTAGAGAATGCTTAGCTTTGGGAGAAACTGCCAAACTGTCATCCAAAGTTGGCCATACCTGTTTTCCACTAGGATCTTGAATATATTTTTGCATGATTATTTACTATCTGTATACCTTCTTTAGCTTGACGTTTGTTTCTATCTTTACCCATTTTAGTGGAGTTGTTATTTCTAGATTTTATTGGTATAATCTGAGTACAAATGCTTTATCAGATACGCATTTTGCAAATAGTTTCTCCTAGTGTGTGGGTTCTCTTTTGCCTTTATGAGTAAGACCTTTCACAGAGTAGAAGTTTATAGTTCTATAAAGTCCACGTTATTAATTTTGTGTTGATTTGTTGATAGGCATTTGTTGTTGTGAGTTAAAACTCATCACAAGACCTAAGGTCTTCCAGATTTTCTCCCTTTTCCTTTTAAGACTTTTATAGTCTTGCCATTTAAAGTTGTCTATGGGCAATCTTGAGTGAACTTCGCTATCAGTTGTAAAGTTTGTGTCTATGTTCCCTTCATTCTATATGTTTTTTTAATTAATTGCTCCTTAGCCAGTTTTTGAGACAGCATAGTGAGCTATTTGGCTGTGTTTCAATTTGGATTTCCAAAGGCACTACGTACAGCAGAACTGCATTCAGGGTGAGGCCTCTGGGCTTTGTGAGCTCAGCATTCCCTGAACTTTTCTGATCGTCCACAGCGGAGCACCAAATCCACCTCTGACCCACAGGGCACAGGTGCATTCTGCCCATGGACTTGGCCCCTTGCACAGCCGGCAGGGGCTTGGTCTCTTCAGGACTGTCAGGGCTTCATCTTTTAGACAGCGGGGCTGTATCCATGCTGTCATGGGCTGAGTTTTCTTGGGCATTGCTGTGAAAAGGCACAATAAGAGCAAAAAAAAAAAAAAAAAGTCGGGAGAAGCTTCCTGTGTGCAGCTGACTGCTCAGGGGAGTTCTGTCTTCAGAGGAACCTCAGAAAGAGGTTGATGTGGAAAACTGTGGGGTTTTAGTTAGTTTTGTGTGCAATCAAGGTGATGACCAGTGATGTTCTTTGGTGCATGGTGTCCCATTTTCTGGGCAATGTTTATTGTGTGGAGTGTCCTTCCCTCTTTGTATGTCCTTGGTCCCATTTTCATGAATTAACTGACCACAGCCATGTGGATTTATTTCTGGGCTCTTTATGCAGTTACTCTCATACGTGTGTCTGTGCTTGTGCTATTTCCTCACTGTTGTGGTTACTACAGCTCCGTGATACAGTTTGATGCTAGGGAGGGAGATGTCTCCAGCTGTGTCCTTCTTTCTCAGAACTTCTTTGGCTGTTCAGGGTCCTTAGTTGTTCTACATTAATAATAGGATTATTATTTCTATTTCAATGAAACATATCATGGAATATTATATTGATATTGCAGTGAATTTGTTGATATCTTTGGGTAGAATCAATAATTTAATAATAGTAATTCTTCCAACCCAGGAGCACAGGATATTTTTTCTGTTTATTTTTGTCTTCTTTAACTTCTTTTTCAATGGTTTATAGTTTTTTGAGCACAGGTCTTTCACATCCTTGGTTAAATTCCTAGATATTTTGTTCTTTTTGATACAGTTATAAATGTGATTGTTTCCTTGAATTTTCCTTCTGATGGGTTATTATTAGTGTATAGAAATACAACTGATTTTTCTACATTGATTTCATATTGAACTTTACTGAATTTATTTATTTTAACAACTGCTTGTTAAGTGTTGTGGAAAACTGTAATGTTAAAATCTCACTGTTTCTCCTGCATCCCAGGTCGTGCACAGGATCCAAGACTTGCTGGCTATGGGTATACTCCTCCCACAGTGACTCTTAATAACAAGTGGACTCCTACAAGGGCAATGAGCATCACAACTCTAGCTGACCTTGGTCTGGGTGAGTCTTGGCTTCTATAGCAAGGTTTGATGTCTGTCTTATCAACTTCTCTGCCGTGGTATTGATATGGTTGTTTTGAAAAGTAATGGACTTTCCAGTAATTCCTTTGATGGTAAAAACTACTCACAGTTGCCACTTTATACAAAATACCGTAGGGCGTTTTACCCCAAACAGGGGCAGTCTCCCAAGGAGCCGTCATATAACCCACCAGTGAAGAAGCCGTGTGGCTTCCACATTATTGTGTGACCTGCCGGCCCCTTCAGCTGTCACCACTTGGTCCAGCTGCTTGTTCTCTGTTTCTGGGTTTGTTGCTGAGACTCTCACTGTGACAGCCTTGATGGGTGTAAAGCACACACAGTGACCATGTGATCTGGGGAAACTTTTCTTTATGGCTCTTTTCACTAGGGATCTTTTCAGTGTTTGGTAATGGTGTAAATTGTATCAGTTCTACATCCGTACATGATTTGCACTGTGATTAAAAATACATATGACACTTTTAACTGAAATCACTTCAAGTACACATTTTTGTGGTATTAACTACCTTTACATAATGGTACGAACAAGTTCAAGAACTTGTGTGCCTACTTGAAGCATGGGAGATGCCCAGGAAATTGAGTAATTCCCTGAAATGACCCACGACTTCACCTGAAATACCATCTTTCTCTAACAGCAAGAGAAAGGAAGGTTATGTTCATCATATAGATTTAAGTCTTAGCCTTCTCTATTGATAATTTTTTTTTTTTGAGATTTGGTCTTTCTTTTATTCCCGGTACAGAAAGGGAGGTTACTTTTCAAATGGAGAGTTCCCTTATAAATGTAAATTTGCCTCACAAAAGGCAAAGTTGACTTGGGTTTCATAGAGTCTCATGTGTCTTATTTTTTCAAGAAATCTGCCCATTGTAATCTTCATGCCAAAGAGATGTATTTTAGGGTGTCATTTGTCCTCTTTCCATGGGTGTACCCCAAAATGCTTGTGTATTCATGCACGGAAGGACATTCTCATATTTTAAAGATTTTAGCCATTGTGAGTAGAGTTGCTGTGCATAATTGCGTGCTAGTTTTTGTTTGGACACTTTATCAAAGCAATTGTCTAAATACTAGAGGTGGAATGTTGGATTCTCAGGTGAGCATTGAGTAGCTTTGGAAAAAACTGCCCAACTGTCTTTCAAAGTAGCCACACATGCATTCCACCTGCAGTGAGGGAGAGTTCCTGGTTTTCTTCATCTTCCATCGATCACAAGTAATGTCATTATTTTGGAGTTTAGTGGTTCTAATGAGTGTGCAGTGTTATATCATCGTTGTTTTAGTTTGCTATTTCCTACTGGTTTATGATTTTTGAGAACATTTTTGTATGCATATTTATTATCTGTGTTTTCTTTGGAGCGGTGTTTGTTAAGATCTTTACCTATTTCTATTGGGGTTGTTTGTTGTAAAGTTCTTGGTGTAATTTGAGTCCAAATCCTTAATCAGTTATGTGTTTTGTAAATTTATGTTTCTCAGTATGTGTCTTGTCTTTAGGTTTTCTGAATAAGGTCATAAACAGAGTTTAAATTTTTAATTTTTTAAATTCCATGGCATAAATTTTACTTCTGTGGATAGACTTGGGGATTTTTGTAAAAGTTCATCACCTAGACAAGGTTATGTCGATTTCCTTACATGTTTTCTTTTAGAATAATCCCAGATGTTCATTTTATAATTGTCTATGAACAATTTAGAGTACATTTTGGTGTGAGTGGTAAAACCTGAGTGGTTGTGGCCTGCAGTTCCCAGCTCGCCAGTGGGTGGCACCACGCCTGTCCTCTGACCCTCAAGGTGCACGTGTCTCCCTGGGGGGTTTGGCTCCTGTGGGAACTTGGCTCCTTGCGGGGCTGGTGGAGGCTGGGTCTCTTCAGGACCCACTGTGGCTTCAGCTTCAGGACAACACTTGACCAACCAAGTCCACCCAGACAGGAGCCAGACGTCTCCAAGAATCACCAGGAGGCATCACTGTGGGAGTAAAAGGTGAGGGAAAAGTGGGGAGAGGCTTCCTGTGTGTGATTGCACCTAAGGAGGTCCATTTTCAGAAGATCCAGCAGAGGAGGGACTTAATGTGGAAAATTTTCAAATTTACTTGATTTTTTGTCTAGTGTTGATAGTGTCTGGTGTCATTTTTGGGGGTATGGTGTCCCATGTTCTTGGCACCGTTTATGGAGGGGACTGTCCTTTTCCCACTTTGTGTTCTTGGCTCTTTTGCCATAAACTAACTGACAACATAAAGATGGGTTTATTTCTGTGCTCCCTGTTCTGTTCCTCTGGTCCATGTGCCTGTTTTTGTGCCAATACCTTACTGTATCTCTGCTGGGGACTGTGGCTTCCTAACATCATGTGAAGCCAGGGAGGGAGACGCCTCCAACTGAGTTCTCCCTTCTCAAGGTTGCTTAGGCTATTCCAGGTTCTTTTTTGTTCCATACAAATGTCAGGATTTCTTGTTTTTTGTTTCTGTGAAAGAAAATGCCATTTGGTAGAGTTTGGTAGAGTTTGCAGTTAATGTGTACACTGCTTAGGCTTCGTGAATGTTATAGTAATGTTCTTCTAGGGCACGAGCACAGCTTTTATTTTGTGTGCGTCTTCTTCAATTTCTCTATCAGTGTTTTCTAACTTTCCATGTGCAGGCCTTTCACATCCTTGGTTCATTTTATTCCTGGGTTTTATTTTATTTTATTTTTGGTACAATTGTTAAATGGAATTGCTTTATTAATTTATCTTTCTGAAACTTCTTTATTATTGTGTAGAAAGTCAATTGATTTTTGTATATTGATATTGTATCATGTAACTTTACTAAAGTTATTTATTACTTTTTAACAGGTTTTTTTTGGTATGTTGATGTGGAAAAGTAGAATTCAAAATTGCCACTTTTTTTTTATCACATCCAAGTCCTTCACAACAACCAAGACACAGTGGCTTATGAAATTATCTTATGGTGTCTCAATAATATGTAGATTCCTGCAAGGGTGATTAGCTTAACCATTTTGGATCAACTGGAAATGGAGAAAGAAGGCTTGGGCTCTATAGTGAAGTTTGACGTTTTCTCTGCTTTCCTGTTATGATTTTGATATGGTTGATTTAAAAAAAATTACTTTCCAATAATTTTAAACATACAGAATGTGTGCAGTAGCAGTACAGTGTACTCTTCATCTGTAAGCTCAGGTTTCTCACTCATCATTGATGTAGCATGTATGCCACTTCTCATGACAATCTCTAGTGTGTTTTTGCTTTGAGTAGAGACACTCTGTGTCACCACATAACATCCAAATGAGGATTCATTATGGTTCTCACTTCATAACGCAGTCCACAGACTCAGTTCCACTGTTGGCACCTGCTCCAGCTGTACGGCAATGGGTTTTCCCAATCTGATCCAGTGTTTTGTTTTGTTTTGTTTTGTTTTTTCCTGGAACTGTTCTCGAGACTTTCCCTTATTTCCCCAACTTTGATCGAATTAAAGGGCACACGATGAGTATGATCTGGATGGCCTTTTCCTTAGGATGTTTTCATTTTTCATCCATGTTGTAACAAATATCAGCACTTCATGTTTTTCATTGTGATTAAATCTATTCCATATGGCATTGACCACTTACTGCTTTAAGTATACAGTTTCATTACATTCATGTCATGTAGTTTTTGGATATTGACTACATTTACATTGTTGTAGAAATATTCTCAGCACTCATCTCCAGTACTTTTTCAGTTTCCCCAAGTGAGAATGTATCCATGAGACACCAACTCCTAACCCCCTGGCAAGTACATTGTACGTCTTGTTGTTGAATTAGACTTACACGAGTACCTCATCTTAGAATCATAGAATGTGTGTCCTTTTTTGGTTTGATTTGTTTTGTTTCCCTTGAATGACTTCAAGGTTCATCCACATTGTAGCATGTGTCAAGAATTACCTTCATTTTAAAGGCTGAATCCTGTTTAAATGTGTAAAGTAATTATAATTATTTTACTTTGATTTAAAGATAAGTATAGTTGGATATCTACCCCCATACTAACACACGGACACCACTTTGAACCTTTGCTGACCTTTAATAAGTGCCAGCACTTGTTGAACCATGTGTACATCCACCTCTAGGTGGCAGTCTGGCCATATAGGAGCCTCTGCCGACCTAGCCATGTCCTCCATGTATTTAGGAGGTGTCTCTTTCATTCTTGGTGATTTTAATTTTTTTAAACTACAATCAGTAATATAAAACCATCAGCCATATCCCAATGTATGTAGTTTGAGTTAATTGTATATGTGGTTTATTCCCCTGCATGTGGATAGCCAGTTACCCAGCACCATTTGTGGAAAAGAGTAGTGAAAAAAAAAAAAACCTAAATATTCACACTTGTCAAAAATGTATTGATCCTAAGTGAATGGGATTATGTTCGGGCTTCTTATGTACTGCCATTTATCTATATTTATATTTTTATGGCAATATCATATTTTTATATTGCTTTGTGTTCATATGAAATTTGAAAACATGAAGCTCTATCTTTGGCTTTCTCTTTTCAAGTTTGTTTTGTCTTTTTGGGGTCTCTAAGATTATATACGAATGTTAAAATCAACTTTTTTGTTTGTTCCAAAATTGTCATAGAAATTACGTTGTCTCCCTAGATCGCTTTGGGCACTCATGCCATATTTAGTTTTGTTATCAACATGGGATGGCTTCCTTTTTATTCCTAAGATTTTATTTCACTTCTTTTAGTGGTGTCATTTCCATTTTCATTTACTGGTCTTGCACCTTGATTAAAGTGACTGTTAACTATTTTAGTAATATTGACATCATGTAAAATGCAATTCTCTTAAATTCTTGAGATTGTTCATTGTTAATGTGTCCATGTAGACAAATTTTGATTCATTGATACTTTGTATTGTCTACTTGCTGAAGTATTTCAGTTGCTCACAGTTTAAAAATTGAGCTAGTCAATGAATTGCTCATGCTTTCAAGATGTATATGTAAAATGATGTCAACTGCGTCTGTGAATAGACGTCCTTTAAATGTAACAATTTTATGTTTATTCTCTTTCATCCTGGATTTGCCTGGAATTTCCTGTGCAATAGTGAATAACAGAGGTGAAAGGAAATCTCTGGGCCTTGTTCCAGATGATTTACATTGACTGTGCATTTTTTATTCTGCTTTGTATCATACCGAATAATTTGTTCCTAGTCCTGTTTTCACGAGTGTTTATGCCATGAAGTAGGAGTGGAATTTGTTTAAAGCCTGTGGTGAATCAAGTGGATGGGATGATGTGATTTTTCTGTATTGTACAATTGTTGTTTATCACATTGCTTAGCTTTATGTAATAATTTATGACATTGCTTGGTTTACAATGTTTAAAGTGGATTATCTGCTTTGGAGACATTTGCAGGAGATGCATACTCATTCGTATTGTGCTGTTAATTTCAGGTAAGTAGTAATATACACGAAAGTGGAGGATTCTACTTCATAGGCTAGTTAATGTGTTTTTGTTACGTCTTCTTGGCATTTGACCATTAGGAGAGT
The DNA here is from genome assembly GCF_048564905.1 of Vicugna pacos. NCBI lineage: Eukaryota > Metazoa > Chordata > Mammalia > Artiodactyla > Camelidae > Vicugna > Vicugna pacos. The sequence goes on from NC_133010.1 coordinate 28,338,208, forward strand.
GCTAGGTTGTTACAAGAAAATAGGATTAAGGATGAGGATCACGGTCAAAATTAGAGGAAGGGTATGGTAATGGG